>NC_141022.1:11692500-11922500 GCF_052040795.2 Danio rerio
AAACCGCCAACATTTTTTGTTATACCGTTCCTAGGGCTGGGCGGTATACCGAGTTCTGGGAATATATCGATATGATTCCCCAACGCGATGCGGGATTATCCAATATTGTTCATATTGATATGGTTTGAGGCCACACATGCACATTCTGCATGAAACAGACCACTCCAAAGTAGCACACCAGACAGAGATATTCTGGCAATCTCATGCTTCATCCTTCCCTCACTCATGAACAAAACCCCAAGATACTTGAACTACTCCACCTAAGGTAAGGATTTTCCTCCAATCTGAAAATGACAAACCACTTTTTCCAGTGGAGCGCCATGGCCTCGGACTTGGAGGTGCTGATTCTCATCCCATCCGTTTCACACTCGGCAGCAAAATGCCCCAGTGCATGCTGAAGGTCCACGTTCGAGGAAGCGAACAGAACAACATCGTCTGCGAATAACAGAGATGAAATCCTGTGGCCCCCCAACCGGACCCCCTTCAGACCAAGGCTGTCCAAAAAAATTCTAAACAGAATTGGTGACAAAGGACAGCCTTGCCAGAGCCCAACATACACTGGAAACAAGTCTGACTTATTGCCGGCAATGCGAAACAGACTCATACTCTGTTCATACAGGGATGAGACAGCCCTTAACAAATCACCTCTGACCCCATACTCCCAGAGCACCCTCCACAGAATGCCACGAGGCACACAATCAAATGCCTCCCTCTAAATCCACAAAACACATGTGGACTGGTTGGGCATACTCTCATGAACCCTCGAGCACCATGATGAAGGTATAGAGCTGGTCCAGTGTGCCACGGCCTGGATGAAAACCTCATTGTTCCTCCTGGATCCTATAGGTTCAACCATTCTACGGTAATGGTATCGTAATTGGCTTTATACTATGGCTGCTCGATTATGGGAAATATCAATCACGATTACTCATAACATCAAAAAACATGTGATTATGATTTTCTAACTAAGGCTGTGCAATTAATCGAAAATCCGATTTCGATTTTGGCTTTTAACGATTATGAAAAACCATTAATCGAGATAAACGATTATTCCATCACGTACCGCCCCCTTTCCAGTTGTACACGTGTGAAAACTCTTTGCCTCTGCAAAGCTCAGGTCCACGTGAAAATTACTTAAAGCATGTGCTGTAATGTAACTTTTGCAGCACGGGATGTGCATCATTCATAATTTTAAAAAGCACAAAATAGCACGTGCTGTTGTGTGTGTGCGCACCGTGTCTGGCGTCGGACAGGTAGCGTGTGTGTGTGTTTGTGCGCGCACCGGACAGCAGAGCACACACACATCTAACGCGATCTTAATGTGAGCGCTTTAATAATCAAATACATGCATTTGTGTCAGAGCGCAGTGTTTAGTGATTATTCATATTAACCCCCATTTGTGTAATAAACTAACAAGTTGAGAATCAAAAGACACGTGAAAGAGAAACAATATCAGAGCCGCACTATTCTTAAAAAGACAGCGTGCGATATTCCTGCTGCTGCCGACTGTTTTTATTATTAATCAATAATAAAATCAAAAATACAGTGAAGATGCTTAAAGCACAATTTAAACAACAGATTTAATAACGCATTTCTAAAAACTGATTACTTTTATCTTTGCTATGATGACAGCACATTATATTTTACACATATTCTTCAAGATACTAGTATTCAGTGACATTCAAAGGCTTAATTTGGGTAAATAGATAAGTCATTGTATAACAGTAGTTTCTTCTGCACACAATCAAACATATATATTGCTTAAAGGGGCAAATAATATCGAGCTATTATAGGTTTCAAAATATTCAAACCTGCTTTTATTCTAACTGAAATAAAACAAATATGCCTTTCTCCAGAAGAAGAAAAATTTATAGGAAATACTGTAAAAAAAAAAAAAAACCCTGTTAAACATAATTTGGGAAATATTTATATATATAAATAAATTCACAGGAGGATGAATAATTTTTACTTCAACTGATAATCGTTTTGAATAATCGTGATTACAATTATGACCAAAATAATCGTGATTATGATTTTTCCCATAATCGAGCAGCCCTAGTTATAACTTAAAAGTAATGAGAATGAATGATTCACTCATGCTCTGAGATACTGCATTTCATTTCACTGACCGTTTCATTTCGCTTGAACGTTTGTCATTTGTAAAAAAGTTGCTTTTAAAACTACAATTAGGAATGTAAAACCATAAGTAGAAATGGATGCGCATTGTCCAGCATACCTTTAAGGCTATTATATTCATTAGGATACTTATGTAATGTCTGCAGCTGTCAAGTAATGCTTCCTCTTGCCATTGTTATATGGGCCAGGTATCAAAAGGCATTATAAAACAAGATGACGCTACACTGATAAAACACAAGGGATTGCTTTAAATTTCTCTAGAGAGAGGTCATTTGACCTTCTATTGGTTTCATGGATTCATGTGATGCAAATTCACAGGTCAAAGATCATCAAGCTTGAACTTTGGAATGCAGCAACAAGCGAAACTTGTCGCACAAACTTGTGTTTCCAGTCTGGTGCATTTACACACGTATGATTGGAAGACATTGTGGTGAAGATACCTGATATATAGACGGCCGTATCGATGTTGGCCAATAAGTGCTATTTTTATTGGGGCTAATATCTTTAAGATGATAAATTATTTATTATTTCAGCTGAATGAATCACATCATTTGCTTTGTGTCTGCCACTTTTCAATTATTTGACTTGTATTTTGATTTTGGTAAATGTTTAGTGACTTGGTTGGCCTTAGAAAACAATAGTTGATTAATAAAGTTCAGAGATTGCTTCAAACTTTTCTGAAGTTGATTAGCTGTTCACTGTATGTGGTTTTGCCTTTTTGTTTTTTTCAACCATGGAAAATTTCTAGAAAAAATGTATATTTATAGGCTAATATATCAGCTCTCAGCCTTGAAATCTGAAGAGTTATTGGTTATCAGTATTGGTTAGAAATTCCATACTCTAAATATACACTACCTGACAAAAGTCTTTTTCGCCTCTCCAAGTTTTAGGGACAACAAATAATAACTTGACTTCTAGTTGATCAATTGTTATCAGAAGTGGCTTATATGAAAGGCAAAGGCCTCTAGATTACACTTATTTGACCAAAATAAAATATGATCATGCCTCGATTTTATATGTAATTAGGACAGTAAGGTCTGACTTTTGCGGAGACAAAATTCTTCAACAGAAATAATGTACAGTATAGAATATAAAGTCATGGTGCAGTGGAAAAATTGTTATTATTGTTTATGATTCCCATGAGCTTGGCCAACTGCATCCATACATCTCTGCAATTAATCAAATAACTTATTAATAAAGTCATCTGGAATGGCAAAGAAAGCGTTCTTGCAGGACTCCCAGAGTTCATCAAGATTGTCTGGATTTTTCAATGCCTCCCAATTTATCTTACCCCAGACATGCTCAAAAACATCTATGTCTTATGACTAGGCTGGCCAATCCTGGAGCACCTTGACCTTCTTTGCTTGCAGGAACTTTCATGTGGAGGCTGAAATATGAAAAAGAGCAATTTGCCCTCTCCTGTGGTTTGTAATGTAGTGGGGAGCACATATGTCTTGATACATCAGGCTGTTTATGTTGCCATCCTTTCTGCAGATCTTACGCACGCCCCCATACTGAATGTAACCCCAAACCATGATTTTTCCTTCACCAAACTTGACTAATTTTCATGAGATTATTGGGTCAATGTGGGTTCCAATAGGTCTTCTGCAGTATTTGTGATGATTGGGATGCAGTTCAACAGATGATTCATCAGAAAAATCTACCTTCTGCCACCTTACCAATTCCAAATGAATTAGAATAGGTTTTTTGTTGCTCTTTCAACTGGGATCAATGACACATTAACACTCTATTTGTTTGGTGCACATGTGTACCAAACCAAAAGTTACACCACTAGCAAACATCATTCTATACAAACAATAGTTACAGCTTCATCTTAGCTTTGTGTTTGTGCTCAGCACACTCAGCACAGTGAAACCATTACAGAGAATCTAAAGCTATACCATTAATGCATTTAAAGACCATCATTGTCGCATATCCGACCTCTGGCTGTGAGCAATGTAGCCGTTATTATGCAGAAGTGGCATGATAAAGCACAGTATTTTTCTGCAGTCTGTTGCTGATTCTTCATGGATTGTTACTCGCTCCCTGGTTGTCAGTCTGATAGATGATTCATTTAATAAAAGGCAGCAGAAGGAAAAAGTCTCAACATGAATACCATGTAGACGAAAATGCCTAATTTTAATAAGAAAAGGAGTAGCAAGCAAACTCTATCATTTAAGATGAAAATATAGCAGTCATATGGGATCAGAATGACACAAAGATGAACAAATTAGGACTTGAGATAGCTGAGTATCAATTTGATTAGATTCTGATTCGTAAGTTTTCATTTCAGTTTGATTTGACTCAATTCTCAATTTGATTCACTAAATATAGATGTATTACAACGGCTATTGATGTTTCTAAAAACGCTCAGTGAACATGAGTTAACAAATTATGAAAATAAGTCATTTTAAGGCTCATTTCACGTCTGGGTACATTAAAGAGATTTGTCAACATTTACCCAACCTTCATGTTTGAGTTTCTTTACTCTGTTGGACATAAAAGTAAGGTATCCTGAAGAAAGGAAAAACAAAAATCGATTTTTATATATTTTGTTGCTATTATAGATGTCAATAGCTGTCAGTTTTACAGCATTCTTCAGAATATATTGTTTTGTGTTCATCACAAGAAACAAATGTATACATTTATTATATATTTTTACAACCAATTGACTGTGAGTAAATGGTGAGAAAATATTTGTTTTTGGGTGAACTATCCCTTTAATAAAACCCACCTCTCTATTTCAAATGCATACAATAAAGTAGGTACAATAAGAAATATGGAATATTCATGACTTTGAGAATCCATAATGAATCAACAATATTTAAAAAAAGAAAAGAAACACTTATTACGCTACTAAATACTAACTAGGTCTCAATGTTCATACAGCATTTAGCAATAGTAATGAATTTATTGCCGCATATTACTGGAAATGCATGATATATCAGGAACAGGGTTGCTGATCCCTGGTCTAGTGTGTGAACTTTATTAGGTTATTTTGTCATTCATCATCAGAGTCTAAAAGCCTCACCACCTCCACAACAGAATTATAATAGCTGAGTGCATCACTCCACACTTTGTCTTATCAGCTGAATTTTCAGTGTGAACCAACTTGCACCGTTTATACTTAAAGGGATAGTTCACCCAAATATTTGAACCCTGTCATCATTTACTCATCCTATACTTGTTTCAAGTTTCTTTTTTCTGTTAAACACAAAAGAAGATATTTTGAAAAACGCTGACACTATTGACTTCCATAGCAGCTGTTTTTTCTATTAGAGGGCGTTTCTATTGAATTTTCTGTTCAAATTTACTACCCCTTTGTTATGTTAGAGATGAAAACATCCACTGAATTAAACCGCTTCAGATAAATATTTTTTACATTTTTTTCATTAATTAGTTAATCAACCTCAGTCCTGATTAAAACTACTAAATGTTTAGAAAATTACAGGATTTTAACTCTTTAATTGCCAAATTCATAAATGATGTCACCGAATACCGAATTGGTGAAAAAACAACACACAAAATGACGTAATTTCAATAAAAAAATGAATTGTGGACTGGATTTTTTTTGTACCTTTATCAAAGTCTTGGACAAGTGAACAATTAGTAACAACATTGGCTTTGACACATTGCTAGATTTTTTTTCCCACCCTTATTTAATGTTGGTGGCTGTTTTTGCCCCATTGACTTCCATTATAACCACATTTGATGGTATATGAATACACAATCTTTGTTTTTATTTACTCCATGTAGTTGAGCTCCATGTAGTTTTATTTACTCCATTAGAGACTTGAGATGCATATTTTGATTTTCTCAGACATATCAAGTGCATAAAGGTCACTCTCACACACTCACAGACACATACACACATTTTAATTTGCTGTTACAGACCTTTTTCTTAGAACGCAAATTTACCCATTATGCTTTGCGTGTATGCACAAGGAGAATACTTCCTGATGTGATTTGGACAGCTTTGAAATTATAGTTTTAATATCTTTCAACTAATACTGCTGTCGATCAGCATCACCTCCTGGACTGGTTATTTTTAAAAAATGCAATCTAAAGCGGTGCAAAGCAACTGTTGCGATGTATTTTTCTCTCTTTGTTATCTTGTGCCATTTAAATGAAGCCTCGTCACCGCTAAAGTGAACTTTTTTATTTTCTTTCAAATATACAACCAACCCAAACAAATGTAATTCACCAAAATGTTTGACACACAAGTAGCCAGTACTGTCCCACTAACACATTGATTGAAAAAGTGTAACAAAGTGAAAATAAAGTGGCATTTTGAAATGACGGAAAAACACACATCATGGTAACTACTACACAATACAAACTAACTAAATTAAACTTTACGGCTCCCAATATGCAAATCAGCCAGCAGAGTATCAGTCACATTCTTTTATTGGTAGTTTTTGGAAATTGCATGCCTTACATGCCTGCTAGTTTCATGCCAGTGATATGGTTTGCTCTTTATAATGCAGTGAGGTATTGTTTGTGTGTGTGTGTTTGCACAGAAGTACATTATAACAGCTGACAGGTTGGGAACTCTGATGCTGTATTTCAGCTGAATTAAGAGAACATTTTTCTCTCGCACTTGAACGGCATCTGACAGAAGCATTACAGCTTTAACACACATCTTTCTTTCAAAATTAAAGTTTCGCTTCACAAAAACACTCCGTGAGCCACTGAAAATAGTATTGGCACCCGGTGGAGAAACACCGCTCTGGCTAACAATTTTTAATAGAATTTCTAAGCAGCCTACTGGAAGGCACTGATCACTATAGCATTATGGCATGCAGCAACGAAAAAGAAGGTCTATACTCATATAAAATCCAGAAACTAAGCTTTTTTTGCACAGGCATATCTAAAGTGTTAATGGTACCAGCTGATGATCAACAGTAAAAATGACAAATTTGAGGATGTTCTTAAGGTTTTATAAGGTGGTTGCCGGAGCATTGAGGCTGGTTGTTTGGGCACTGCTTCCTAAGATACTGAGAGTGGTTCTTCTTGCTAGGGTATCACAAGCTGGTTGCTAGGGTGTTGAGGGTGGTTACTAGTAGGGCTGCACAGTGTATTGTTTCAACATTGATATCAACATGTGCGCATCCCATCCGCAATAGTCACATTGCATTATATGCAATGTTGAGTTTTAATTATAGTAGACAAGGAGTTACAGAATTGTATTTAATTACTGCATTTGTACAGAATTTAGATGATTTATGCAAAAAAAAAAAAAAAAAGAAGAAATTTCAATACATTTCAAAGCAGGAAAAAAAAGATAATTTAACTTACCCCACTGGCAGATAATTTTGCTTGTTTTAAGGAATTACTCTTAATTTTGAATTATTTCTTTTAAAGGTGAAACAAAACAATATTTTTACTTGCTCTTTTTTGATGTTTGGACTAGAAAGGAATGTAAAACTGTATTTATATTGCAATATTAACTGCAAACAAATAAAAATTGCAATATCACATTTTTCTAATAACAGGAAAAGCCGCAAATATTAAAAAAAATGCATGGTTATATGATGTCATAGTTTTGCTATCAAAAAATGTGGTTATATTGGAAGTCAATGAGGCAAAAACAGCCACCAACAGTTAATTAGGGAGAAAAACAATGCATCAAAGGCAATGTTGTTTCACATGTCCAAGACTTTGATAAAAGGTAAAAAAAATACCTTCAATTACTTTTTAATATTGAAAATATGTCATTTTGTGTGTTTTTATTTTTCACCCAATCAGTGATATCATTTATGAGTTTGGCAATTAAAATGGTAAAATTCTGTACTTTTCCAAGCAACTTAGTAGTTTTGATGAGGACTGAGGTTGATTAACAGATTTATGCAAAACATTAAAAAATATATTTATTTGATGCATTTTACGGCAGTTTAATTCAGTGGATGTTTTCATCTCTAACATAACAAAAGGGTAGTAAATTTGCTCTCAGTGTTTCGTTGAGTTTTTTTTTTTTAATTCAAAGAATTAAAAATAAGGTGTCACAAAAAAAAAAAAAAAAATTCCGCTAGCTGAAACACAGAAAAAGATATGCCCAGATTAAGAGACAAAATGACACCAGATTGGATGAAAACATCCCCAACAGCACATAAGGGTTAAATCAAAGCAATTCCAGCATTATTCATTTCATAGAGAAAGTATGTAAACAAAGAAGATCGCTGGGTCGCAGGTTCGAGCCTCGGCTGGGTCAGTTGCCATTTCTGTGTGGATGTTCCCCACAGTCCAAAGACATGCGGTACAGGTGAATTGGGTAGGCTAAATTGTCCATAGTGTATGAGAGTGTGTGTGTGTGTGTACGTGTTTTTGTGACATATCAGGACAGAAATCTGTATATTGACATGGGTATGACACAGGTATTACAAAAAGGATGTGAAATATGAGGACATTGGTGACGTCCTCATTTCTCAAAATGCTTATAAATCCTACAGGGTGAGTTTAATCAGAGAGTAAAGCTGCACACAGTCTGTGATGGTTGGGTTTAGGGGTGGGGTGGGGGGAGGGCAATATAATATACGGTTTGGACAGTATAAAATTAATGGAAACCTATGTAATGTCCCCACTTTTCACAGAAACAAACGTGTGTGTGTGTGTGTCTGTGTGAATGTTTCACAGAGATGGGTTGCGGCTGGAAGTGCATCCGCTGCGTAAAAATGTGCTGGATAAATTGGCGGTTCATTCCGCTGTGGCGACCCCAGATTAATAAGTGGGACTAAGCCGACGAGAAAATGAATGAGTGAGTATGTAAACATTAGATTATGAATTTAAAAATCTGTATATTTTCCAAAACTACTAACCACAAAGTTATGTGATCAGAAAAATGTCAATAAGTTAACACATTTTAATTTCAAATAAGGAAAACATACATGCGTTATGGATGTGTACCAAAAAGATTGCGAGTTTGTAGTATACAACATACTTCAACGGCACAACCCAAAAGTAGTAATGCCAATCAAAAGGATAAATGTTGACTCAATATAGAATGACATTTATTTTATTTAATATGTTTGCATTTATGGGGAAAAAGCTTCATTATTGATGAACAGATGTAAAATTGGCACTTTTTGTGACTTTGCTCAGTCAAATATAATAGTTTGAAAACACTAACAGATACATTTGTATTTTACAGTACTGTAAAAATGCTCAGACTACAAACACACACACACATACACACACAAAAAACTTCAAAAGGGTCAAAACATTATTTCTTTTTCGTGGCAAGGTTGACATTTGCATGAAATTGCTCATCAGTGCAAGTAAGCAAATCCGGATGCAACTTTTGTGTTTTTTCTGCGGGCTCCAGAACAGATGATGTGATTTACACTTGAAACATGAACTGAACAATCTGATGCCGTGGTGATCATGTCTCCTTTCACACTCTTTCCTCTGGGACTCCACAAGTAGCAGTAACGGGACATAAGTGGCAAACACACACTCACGGGTCTCGAGGGATTCTTGCTGATGCCTTGACTGCACTCTGCTGCAACTCCCGTGGGGTTAGTTTGGCAAAAATGATGCAACTTACTCTACAATAATAGTAGCTGACAAACAGTGGCTTAAAAATGATGGGAAGCAGCTAAGAGGCCTTTAGGAAACTCAATCCAGCACCTCTGTCCGAACTCTCATCTGTCAAATCCGTAGCCTTCCACTTCAGCGTTTTCTTTGATAAGCTTGTACACATTTTCCCTTCCCAATGAATTATTCAGAGACGAGGTTCTGTGGTTCATGCGCGATGTTTGACCTAAAGACTATTTTGAGCAATCGTTTGATAGGCAGAGAGACTCTAAAGAGCTCTAGAGGATGGGGTAATTAGCCCGGGAGAGCAGTTTATGGGCGCTCTCTGATGCCCTTGTCCAATTGACCTCCCTGATAAAAGCGCCATTACTGGCAATTAAGCCGTAAGACGCAAAACAAGGGGCTCTAAGAGGAAGTTCTTCACTTGTGTACCAATCAAGGGGATTGGTTCACCTAAACAAAGAGTCAAACCACAGATGGAGACTGTTTTAATGCAAAGGTGCGTTTTAGCAGGTTTGTCCAACGCACTTATAATCAGTATATAAGTGCTCTCGTGAATTATGCATAAACATACATTTCACCTGGCAGAAGATATCAACAATTATTATTTCTTAATTATTAATACTATATGTATGTGATATAATGTGACCGATCAGATACCCTGCTGGAAATCACATCCTCTCAAACTCTGGAAAAGTTTAGTAATCTAGTTAGTGAATGCATTAAAACCATCAGTTCAAAGCAGCGCTAATGTAAAGAGCCCAAGCTGATTACATCAGAGAGGAAAGAAAACAGCGATTTGTAACATTTCTTTTCGGTGAATTACTCGTGCGTTTGGCTTTGAAACATGAGCTCTGTCGTATTTCTGTGGCGTGCAGGAGTTCATGCAATGATCTGGGAAATATAGACTGAAAACAATGATGTACTGTATGGCTATACACTCACCGGCCACTTTATTAGGTACATTAACAAATTGTTCGTTAACGCACAATTCTAATCAGCCTATCACATGGCAGCAACTCAACGCATTTAGGCTTTCAGACAAAATTAAGTAGATGTGCTGGAGTTAAAACGGAGCAACAGAATGGGAAAAAAGGTGATTTAAGTGACTTCGAATGTGGCATGGTTGTTGATGCCAGGCGGGCTGGTCTGAGTATTTTAGAAACTGCTGATCTACTGGGATTTTCGCGCACAACCATCTCTAGGGTTTGTAGGGAATGGTCCGAAAAAGAGAAAATATACAGTGAGCAGCAGTTTTGTGGGTGCAAATGCGCGGTCTCAGACTGATTTCTTGAACATAACAATGAGTTACACTGTATTCAAATGGCCTTCACAGTCACCAGATCTCAATCCAATAGAGTACCTTTGGGACGTGGTGGAATTCACATCATAAATGTGTGGCCGACAAATCTGCAGCAACTGCATGATGCTAACATGTCAACATGGACCAAAATCTCTGAGAAATATTTCCAATGCCTTGTTGAATCTATGCCACAAAGGATTAAGGAAGCTGTGAAGGCAAAAAGGGGGTCGAACCCGGTACTAGTAAGGTGTACCTAATAAAGTGGCCAGTGAGTGTATGATGCACATACTGAACAGCAAACCGACAGCAAAATATAATGTGATATACAGTAGGAAAAATGATTCACTTTACTCATCTGTAATTCTGTTATTCAGTTATTAATGTGTGTTAAGATTACCTTTAAGTTAGCATTGCATGACACAGTTAAATATCCAATATCAGAAAGCCACCAACTTGTACTAGTGCTGCACGATATTGGAAAAATGTGATGTTGCAATTTTTATTCGTTTGCTATTAATATTGCGATATGAATACAGTTTCACATTAATTTCTAGTCCAAACATTAAAAAAAAAGAGCAAGTAAAAATTGTTTTGTTGCCCCTTCAAATTAAATAATTCAAAATTAAGAGTAATTCCTTAAAACAAGCAAAATTATCTGCCTATGGGGTAAATAAAATAATCTTTTTTTTTTTTTTTGGTTTGAAATGTATTGAAATTATTATTTTTTTGGCATAAATCGTCTGAATTCCGTAATACAGTAGTTACATAAAATTCTGTAGCTCCTTGTCAACTATAATTAAGACTCAACATTGCATATCATGTGATCTGACTATTGAGAATGGGATGCGCACATTTTGATATCAATGCTAAAACGATATATTGTGCAGCCCTATTAGTAACCACTCTCAACACCCTAGCAACCTGCCTGTGAAACCCTAGTAAGTAGCAACTACACTCAATATCCTAGCAAGCAGTGCCCAAACAACCAGCCTCAATGCTCCAGCAACCACCTTACAAAACCTTAGGAACATCCTCCAAACTCTAGCAACCACATTATAATGCCTTAGCAACCACGCGCAGCACTCTAGCAACAACCTTGCAATGCCCTAGCACAGTGATTCCCAACCTTTTTCCAAGGAGACCCCCTATGTACGTTTAAGACAATCAGAGCCCCCAACACCTCCCCTCCCCCATATACTGTATTTATCCACAGTGAATTAAAAAAAGGCCAATTTGATAGAAAACCAGTGATTGACAACAAATTTGCATACTTTATGGACAGATAATGAACAGGCCTACTAATCATACTAATATCAACTAATACTAATAATTGACAATAGCTTGAGTTGAGAGCAGTGAAAGCCTGAGAAGGGATGCTAATGTACATTTACTTTTCGTAACAAAAATAGCATCTATATTCATATACAGTTGAAGTCAGAATTATTAGCCCCCCTTTGAATTTTTTTTTTCCTTTTTAAATATTAAAACATATTTATGTTTAAAAGGAGCAAGGACATTTTCACAGTATGTCAGATAATGTTTTTTTCTTCTGGAGAAAGTCTTATTTGTGTTATTTTAAGGACAAAATTGTTAGCTCCTTTAAGCTATTTTTTTTTCTGATTGTCTACAGAACAAGCTATCGATATGCAATGACTTGCCTAATTACCCTAACCTGCCTAGTAAACTTAATTAACCTAGTTAAGTCATTAAATGTAACGTTAAACTGTGTAGAAGTGTCTTGAAAAATATCTAGTAAAATATTATTTACTGTCTTCATGGCAAAGATAAAATAAATCAGTTATTAGAAATGAGTTATTAAAACTATTATGTTTAGAAACATGTTGGAAAAATCTTTTTCCGTTAAACAGTAATTGGGGGAAAAAATAAACGGGGGGGCTAATAATTCAGAGGGGCTAATAATTCTGACTTCAACTGTAACAATCACATATTTCATACATTTGTAAATCATGACAACCAGCACCTTTAGCATCTTACTATTGTAAGTGAGAATGATGACACAATTTTACATTTTTTTAAGGTGAACCAGGCCCGGATTGGCTAATTGGGAGGACCGGGAGAAATCCCGGTGGGCCGGTCCTTTTTTTGGCCATGATGGCTTGGTGTTCCTAACGTCAGCTGCTTGCACTCTCAGCAGTCACACTTTTTTTCCATTTATGTATTTATTTGACCATAGCCTCATAGCATATTGTCTTGTAAGGCCCCCTACCTGGCCATATATATATATATATATATATATATATATATATATATATATATATATATATATATATATATATATATATATATATATATATATATATATATATATATATATATATATATATATATAATTTTTTTAAGGGTATTTTAATGTATAGCTTTTACAAACTTATAGAGCATATTATTGCCATGGCATATAACGCACAATGCTTCTCCAATCCAGTTCTGTGAATCTGAGTTCTATGAATCTGAGTCTTTCATAATACAAACACTGATTTACTGTCTCTATCCTCCTCTCCCTGTTTTTTCTCTACTCTTCTCGTGATGAAGACTTGTTTATAAACCTAAAAGTATCCGAAATCACACACACTATCTATATCTCTTCTCTCCCGTCTCTCTCCTCTTCTGCATGGGCCTTTCTCTCTCTCTCTCCCTCTCTCTCTCCTTTTCTGTCTGTCTCTCACACGATGAATCCAGTCCGCGCTGCGCTGCCGTTAGCCTCCTCCGCCTGGTTAATGCTAGCTACTCATCATTTAAAGTTACCATAACATCTTCTTCTGTACCCTCATTCTGCTGATCATGGGTCTGTTTAAAGATAGTGTGTATGGAAAATGCCTCAATAAAAATGCCTCCTCTCCTCTTTCTCTCGCGTTTGCTAAATCCACTTGTCCACTCATTTTTGATCTATGACAGATATAACGTTACACTAATGTCCGCTCAGTTTAGTGCGGGTTATTACAAAACTGACGTTTCCGCGCTTGACCAATCACAGCATTCTGTTTAGTTAAAGAAAGAAAGGCAGTTTAAATATAATAATAATATTAATATGTGATCGCGATTTTTTTGCTCAGAGGAAATACAGTTGTCTGAGCAATAGTTTTTGCAAAGAGGGAGGCACCTATAATAATAAGGCTAAACATTATTAAACACCCACGAGACACTTGTGACTTTATATCACATTTACATTATTTAAAAAAAATGTTTCCTTCCTGTTCAAAATAAATATATTTCCAATCTGATATGTAATGGGGAGAAAAAAAAAGTAGCACGAGTTCAGCTGATGGTGGATTCGAACCGAGTTTATGATTAATCGCGTCAAAAGACGGAGCGGGGCGCCTTCCAAGGTGAGCCACTGCGACTGTTATTAATAGCAGCTCTATACTCATCTTGTCTCTATCAAACAGGCATCGATGGGCGTAAACCCTGAATAGCTTATTCCAACTAGATGCGCTATTTGCAATTAGCCAAAAAAGACACTCCGAAATTGTCTTTTTTTTTCTCCCCCCTCGCAGGGGCCCCTAGTGCGCAGGGGCCCCTGGGCCTGTGCCCATAAGGCCCATTGGTTAATCCGGCCCTGTGAGTTAACTATCATTCTACCCTAGACAGCGGCACCTTAGTGAATATAAGAATTTGAATAATAATATTAATGAATATTACACCTGCTCAATGAAAATCGGATGTTTCACTACATTAATAAATCTGACAAAACATTGTGTCATTGTGGTCCAGTGGTCAGCACGTTGCGTTATGATGCCGCTGACCTGAGTTTGAACCTGACCAGAGTAATTTTAATTTTTAGTGTTAAGACATATACTGTTTGGGTTACTTATGTAGGTGTACATATTTTATTTTATTTTTTATTTTTTTTGTGACCACCGTTACAAAGGACTGGATATCTTTAAAGAATTTTGCACAGAATATATATTGCACTGAGGTGGGCCGGTCCAAGGCTTGAAACTCCAGGGCTGAAAAGGAGTCCCGCTCTGGCCCTGAGGTGAACTATGCTGTGACTTCAATATATGAATATAATTATTGAAGCTTCTTTTGCAGCCACAATGATAACTTTCAACGTTACCACATAAAACCATGGTAAATGTTGTTTTTTGTACGTTGGAATGCCTCCTAACTATATTGTTGTTTTCACAATTATCCAGTTCTGATTAATTAGCTTTTTTACTTTTGTATTTGAGAGCTGGAGCATGCTTACTATATCTCACAGTGTGGTTTAATGCCGTGATCATGGCTGGTCAGTGTAAAATATATTTGCTTTAGTTCACACATGCTCCCTTTTCTTTTAAGCTGAGCTGATTAACAGTATTTGTGACCTGCGATTTCAAACGAGAAGCTCCATTTTGTTTAACTTTTTGCACGTTTCGCATTTAATACACGTTTATCATGCACAACAGAATGCTAATGCTGATCAGTTAGGCGGATTGATAGTGGCACCAGCGCAACCTCTAACAAAATGTAGTGTCACTGGCAGAATTATTCATTTACTTGCAGTCTGACCCTGTTACTACTGCTTATTAGACTTTTATATGAATGTTTACTTTATTTTTTTTGCCTTTTCTTGGCATTGTAAGCATATGATTTAAAACAATTTTATATAAAATGTTATTTATATCTGAACTGTAGACTTGGACAGACCTCACTAGCAAGTACCCATCACTAGCCCCATGCAGAATCTGCTTGTGCAGAAATCCACAGATATCCACAGATTTTCAGCCCATCGAGTCTCTAAATTAAATTATAAATTTAAATTAATTGCATTAATATTACCGATTAATAAAAAAACATTCATATGATTTACTAACAATTCAGTTTGTAAAGTAATAATTTCTGTCTTTTAGTAGGTATATCATAGATATATTATATGCAAGGCTTGCTTTGTTTACCAAATAAATAGATCTAGGATTTGCATTGCAAACATTAAATAAAAGTTAAAGATGGATTATATCTTATTTAACATATTAAGTTTTTAGTTACGATACACCCAAAATTATTCTGCAATAATCTGCAGATTTTTCACAATATTCTGCGCAGAAATAAAATGTCTGCAGATTCTGTCTGGCCCTGCCCATAGTATCCAAGCAACCAGCTTGCATTGTCCTTACATATACATAACATATACAGACTCCTTTAAATTCATATTTTTCAGCTATACAATATTATATTTGTGCATTTACATTAGATTAGTCAGTACTAAAGCCAAATAACAACAAAATAACAAAATAACAAAATAACAAAATAACCTATGATAATGGTCCAAAAAGTAGTACACCCAAATTTATGTTATAGAAAAATATTAAATATAATTTTTTTTTAAAAAAAGAGGAAAAATCAAGAGAAGCAAAATGTTTTAGACATTTTGTAGGTTGTAGTTTTTTGCTTGAATTTAATTGTAATATCTTTCAATTTCTAAATATGTTTGGTGGCTAAAATACTATTTTAATAAATATATCCGTTTAATCAATTCGTTTTGTTTAAATGCACCAAAAATACATTACCTATATTCACTGAGAAATTAATAAAATATTCATTTTTAAAATGAGGTGTATTCAATTATACTGAGCACTGTACATATGTTTTCTAATCATCAATGGTTTGCTATGACAGTTCTTTGGCAAATATTGTCCTATTTAAATATCTGGAATCTCAGGGTTAAAAAATCTAAATGTTGAGAAAACCACATTTAAAGTACATTGTAAAAACAATCCGTTAAAAGCTGGGGTGCCGGGAAAAAATGTAAAAAAATGGCTGTTAAATTACAGACATTTACTGTAAAATAATGGATGTTAAATTACAGACATACTGTAAAATAACACATGTTACATTACAGACATACCGTAAAATAACGCATGTTACATTACAGACATTTACCGTAAAATAATGAAGTGAAATTAGACATACCGTAAAATAACGGATGTTAAATTACAGACATTTACTGTAAAATAACGCATGTTACATTACAGACATACCGTAAAATAACGAAGTGAAATTAGACTTACCGTAAAATAACGGATGTTAAATTACAGACATTTACTGTAAAATAACGCATGTTAAATTACGGACAATTACCTTAAAATAACGTATGTTAATTTACAGGCATTTATCGTAAAAAATGCATGTTATATTACAGACATTTACCGCAAAATAACAGAAGTTAAATTACAGACATTTACCGTAAAATAAAGGATGTTAAATTTCCGGTACATTTCTGTCATTTGCCATGTATTATTTTATGGTTAATGTTTGTAATATTAAAAATAAATTACGGTTTTTTATTATTATAATTTTTTTTACAGTGTGCTTTAATTAAGTTCTTACAATGCATATTACTAATCAAACATTATGTTTTGATATATTTATATTAAGGAATGTTCAAAAAGTGTTCATAGAACATGATCTTTACTTAATATTCTATTGATTTTTGCCATAAAGGGGAAAAAAAAGTCAATAATTTTGACAAATACAATGTATTACTGGCTATTTCTATAATGCATCTGTGCAACATAATCCTGGTTTTGTGGTCTAGTCAAAAATGGTGTTGTTTCCATAGGCATGGTGCACATTCTTTCAGGAAAAATCTTTAAAGTTTAAATCTTAAATTGATTGGTAGTTTGATCATCAATAATAGTTCTAAAGCACATTTGTTGGCACAATGAAGTTGTGATTAGTCTTTATTAGAGCCTCATTTATAATCATAAAGCAAACTCTGACAGTGCTGTAATGTATTTATGTAATGTATGACACCTTTCCTGAGGCCGAACAAAGAGAGCTGACAGTGCAGGAGAATTGTGTATACGTCGATTCCCAAACAAACAAATGTATGAAGACCCCAGGTTTGTTTGGAGCTTTGCCAAGAGCTGTTAAACAGCAGGAGCTGAAAACAGTTTTTCCTGTTATATTCATCTGTTGAGACGCCGTGTTTGTTCGGAGCAGGGGGAGGGGAGCGTCAGCAGTCAGACACAGGCAGACACAGGCACAGTGTGCTAGCTTGAGGCAGACCACCCAGGTCACCTGCCACCTGGGCTGTTGTTATGGCAACCATATCCTCACCACACAACTGCGCTCAGGTGAGATGCTGGAGAGAGGTAAATGGGCAGAAACGCTATACATGTCATGTCAATCATGAGTTTGTGCTCAGTTCGAGTTCTTCAGGTACTCCTACTGAAGCCCACGCAGAACCTACAGACGCTTTGACATGCTTGTGATGATTGTTGGCTTAAAGCTGTAACATACTACACAGAACATACACTGATAAGCCAAAATATTGTGAACAGTCACAGGTGAAGCGAGTATCATTGATTATCTAACAAAAGCTGTATCTCAAATCACCCCCTATACCCTTAAATGGAGCACAATTTGAGGGAGCAGCCATTTTTTACTAGTGTAAAAGTTCAATTGATTAAACCAATCCCACAATGCACCACAATAATGATTGTACAACCAATGTACAGTACATCCAACAGCTTGAGTATATCCATAATGCACTGTAACTGTGCGTTCACAATGAAGGCAGTGAGAGCATCAAAGTTCACTCTAGCCGGCTTGTCGACAACACTGTCTGTCTTCAATCAATTTTCACAGGACTGTGTTTTCAGGAATCCTCTAAAGGTGTGGACTTCTACATTTTGATTGGTTGCCGCCGAACTGCATCATAGCTCATTACCAAACCGTTGACTTGATTTCAACTCTCCTCGACGCCCACATCAGCGAAGAAGTAGCCACTCCTCGCTGCTTATCGCTGCTGCCTCCCGTTAAAAATGAATGACTTCTGGCTACTTTGACACTCTCGCCGCTTTCAGTGTAACGCACATTAGTGCTGCGATCACACCAGATGCGGAACGCGCGAATGACTTGGCTTTTATTGAGTGGGTGTCAGGTAAAACAAATTCTTGTTTTAGTGGCAGAGCTCTGACACTACCCATGTCTGGTCCTGTTTCTGTCCCTGTGTGCGCGCGCCGTCGTGGGTGTACGCAGAGTGTGCGTGCTGCTTGATGTGGCCGCGCGCGCTCTGCGTCCCTCAGACGCGCGCGCTCTTGTACTAGTGTTTGTTCTGTCAGCATCGTGCTACTTTATTCTCGGCGCCTCCGTCTAGTTGGTTTCAGTTTTGGTTGGCGCTGAGATGAAGCATGCGCGTTGCTTATGTGTGAGCACACGGTAAGGTGTTTATCTATCGTGTGCTCATGTCTTGCGTCTCTTGTCAAAGCACGTGGCTTGGTGTTTACATTGTGGTCACGTGCTTTTGTCGTGTGCTTCAGTGTTGTGCTTGTCTTGTCATGAACATGCGGTTAATGAGTTCTCTCATTGGCTGAATGTTCTTGTCCTGTTTTATGTGAGCGCATGGCTTGTGTTGTCTCTGTGTCATGCGCTCTCCAGTCTATTGTCTAGTTCCACCCTCCTTGTGAACTCATTATTAGTTGGTCATGTTCACCTGTGTCAATTTACTTTTTGCTTTATAATCCCCCTCATGTTTTCAGTCCTGTGCCAGTCCGTCGTCAATAGTTCCCTGTCCTGTTGTATCCAGCCCTGCCTTGTCCTGCCAGTCCAGTCAAGTTTGTTTGTTTGTTTATTTGTTTTATTAGAGTTTTCCCCCTCGAGGTTGTTTGTTTTGCCTTTTTGTTTTTATTTTATTATTAATAAAAACCCATTATTGCTGCACCTGAGTCCTCGCTCCTTTTCCCCTCACCCGACCGTGACAGTGAGTAGCTGTGTTTATGTGCTTTAGGAAGGCTGAAAAACAGCGTAGATTAGTTTGTCGCCGTGTCTGAGTCCACTAGATTACCTTCAGAGGTGCACCCAGCTCTGTGAGTTCATCTAGAAATGATACCTGGATTATGAAGGCATTCAGCTGCAAGTGGTGCTCGCTGCAGAGCCATTTGAGGAGAGCTGAGCTCCAGCGAGGGGGAGCTTAAGCTTGAGCTCCACCTTTTTTGCACTTCTTCTACGAGTGATGTCACTGGGGGTAGGGTTAGGGGTGGGGTTGGTGTACGCATTAAAACAGCTTACAGGAGGAGGAGCGACAGCTCATGCTCCCCCTCGCTGGAGCTCAGCTCTCCTCAAATGGCTCTGCAGCGAGCACCCTCTCTTCAGCTGTGCTTCCGACTGAGCTGAGCCCAGTTTTGTGAACTGTTGTTCTGTGTCGACAAGAAGATTTCCCCTTGGGACAAGCTACAAGGGCAAGCTTATGATTGGGTAATGCGAATCGAATGTCCGATGAAGATTTTCCAACTCAGGCGATGCGTGCAGCAAACACGCAAAACACTCAACTCACACAGCTTCAGTCACGTGAATTGCGCAGCAGGATAACTATTCACGTCTTTGCATTGACTTAATACGTGAAACTCTCCTGCTTGACGCTTCATCTGCTTCTGGTGTGAACGCAGCATAAGAGTTCTCGTGCTAAATGAAGTCACACATATGACCACAAGATAGCATCCAAAGCAGAATCCTATTGATTTTATTGTTTCTAAATAAATAATTATTTATTTGTTAAATTAACATTTGTTTACATGCCAGACATCAAAATAATTATAGACAGCTCGCCAAGTGGTAAATAACTATCAAAAGCATCTAACCAAAAAGTTAAAAAAATCTAAGTCTAAATCTAAGTTAACTCTAAAATCTAAGGCTACGTCTGAAATCACATAATTCCATACTATATAGTATTCTAAAAACAGTATGTGAGCCTAGTAGTATTTCTGAATTCACTGAATTCGAAAATCAGTATGCGAGAGTACCCGGATGACCTACTCTTTCTGGCGAGATTCTGAATGCTGCGCTATCCCATGATGCCCCGCAAGAGAATTCATAAATGGGAGTGAAGCAATGCAACTCAGAAGGGTGTGTTACATGATCATGACAAAATGGCGGACGTAGTATGTCCGAGTTCCATTCTTGCTGCTCAAATTCATACTGTATAGAACATACTTTTCTAATGGCAGAGTAGTACATTGAAATTTGAATACAGTACCTACTGAGTAGTAGTAGGTGGTTTCAGATGCAGCCCACATCTCAGGGATTCATCAACCAGCAAAGCACAAACAAAACTGCATCTTTTCCCATGCACTCAGTGCTCAAATTCACTCACTGGTTTTCATCCACTCCTTCAATTGAACAATATTGGTGGACTATTGTAGAAAATAGTAAATAAAGGAAAAGGGACGATTTCGGACAAGCAATCAGTGTTAGATATTCATCGTGTTAGGTGCAGGAGAAATATGTAGGAATAAAGATCCAACAAGGGCCTCATTGTTATGGCAAGGTGACATTATATATAGTATCTCTTAAAGGGTCACGAAACACCAAAACACATTTTTTGAGCTGTTGACAGTCGTATATGTGTCCCACACTGCTAAAAACACTATTAGGACACCTATATTTCACTAAAAAGTGTAAATTGGTTGTTTTTGCGTTATTTCAAGCAAATTCGTACTTCCTGTTTGAAACGAATTTTTGAAGCTGCGTCACGGTCATGACATAATAGCGTGTATTCCAGCGTGCAGACTGGGCGTCTGTGCCAGAGTGTGCCTTATTACGTCTTACAGTGTGATGCATTAATGCATGAGTAAGGCTTGGTTCAAACCAATCAGCGCGCTCTATTGTGCAACTTCATTAATATTCATTAGTGTCACCGTCTTTACACCACAGAGACGCCACGTTGTGTTGGCAAAACAAGCGTGAAGTGTTGCTTTTACAGTTTGCTGCCATTAAGTTTCGTTTTCATTTTCTCTCTGTGAGAGCTCATCTGGATCACGTGTGGATTACAGTGTACGCGACGCTCGACAACAATAATTTACGTGGGGGATTATTGTTTACCTGAGAGCTGTTCTCATCTGCAAACGCTGAAATCCGGATTCCGGATGTAATCTTCTCTTCATAAAGACGCGGCTCTAGTTGCTGGTGATTGTCCTGTCTCTACAGATTTGGTAAGTGAGCGACCAGTGCTCTTTGCATATTCAGTTTGTTCGTATCAAATAAGTTAATTATTGCATTGAGTGCAAACATGTTAGCACCGCATTTTGTGACCGGAATAACACACGCGGCTTTCTGACGCTACCTGCCGTGTGCATCTAAGTTTCCGGGAAATGCGGAGTTTTTTTCTGTCATTCGCCGTGCGGTATCAAACATTGCATGAAAAATACACGCTTAGAGCAGATCTTCGAATCAAATATCTCATTTGTCGCGAGGGGCATGAATGAATTCCCTGAATGAAAGAGCCAAACTGCAGTTAAAGTCCAACATTTAATAATTTGGCAAATAATTCGACTACAGATGTCCATGTAGGTTAAACACCATCCCTTTCTCCTGTGTATTTTGACTGAAACTCGCGCGTGCCCAAATAGACACTCCCACACCCTCCCACTTTAGTTTCTCCGACACTCCCCCCTAAACAGAGCTGGACACCCCCACTTTTCTGACTTTTTCCAAAGAAGAGGTGTGAAAACACCCTGCTGAAACGAGGGGGTTTCATGGCCCTTTAAATAGCAAAGCTTGAGGGTTGTTCTGATTCAATGGTTAGAATTTACCAATAATAGCTTGAGGAGAAACAAACCTAAAAAAAAAAAATGTACAAATGCAACAAAGACCATCCTGTCTGGTCCAAGTTAATAGAACATCTACTGTGGCACAAGTCACTCTGCTGTATATGTGGCTGCATACCCGCAGACAAATGAGGATTCCTATAAAAAAAGTATTGGAACAAAGTGGCCAAGTCTGATGAATCTTGTGGACAGTCATGCACATGTGCACCATTTCCTCGAGATGTACTGTGGGATGATGGCAAACCAGTAGAGTGAGTGTGATGCTCTGGGCGATGTTCTGTTTGCAATTCATGTGAAGAACAGCATGTTCTACCTACCTAAACAAATTAACCATCTACCTACCTAAACAACAGCATTGGTACACCCCTTAATGACACTGGTGTTCCCTTGTGGAGGTGGTCCCTTACCAGCTCGTGGATAAGTTGGTACCGGGCCGCACAAGACATCATTAAATATTTCAATTTTATTTATCGGAGTCTAAACAATCTTTTATTTTGATAAATGACCGTATTCTCTCACTTAAGTCTCGATTCAATTCAATTCAATTCAGCTTTATTTGTATAGCGCTTTTACAATGTAGACTGTGTCAAAGCAGCTTCACATAAATGGTCATAGTAACTGGAACAGTGTAGTTCAGTTTTTTAGTGTTTAAGTTCAGTTCAGTTCAGTTTAGCTCAGTTCAGTGATCACTTGAGCACCTAAATCTAACCCACAAGCAGCAAAATGGGTAAGAAACAGACGTATCTGGAAAGTTTCTTTGCTAAGAGGAAAAAGTCCTTTGAAAGACCTGCAAACTGCCAAGGAATGGATCTGCAACCCATTTGTCAACAAATCAGGTGAATCCAGCATGTCTGTGCAAGAAGAACAACTGCTGGAGATTGCAAATGAAGGTGGCCTTTTTAGCGGCCGTTCACATATCGCGTCTTTCCTAGAGTTCATGCAAGTTCATTATTTCCAGTGGTGGTGCGTGGCCTGTGCGTGCTAGCAGCGTGTAAGGCTGACTTTCACCTGCCGCTGCATCGCGGACCTCCGCTGACCCCTTACCAAAGGAATGAGGCCTTTATACTTGATGCGTACACGTAGGCTTGATGCACTCATGCCTTCCAGACGCACGCAGTTGAATGAATGCCACAAGCACACCGTGAGTGGCGTGACAAGAAGTGTCCGATCACTGTGCACATTGTTTAAGAATGGTTTGAAGGACATGATGAAGAGTTCATTAATTGAGTCCAATCAAACTGAGTATCTGTGGGATGTGCTCGACCAACATGTTCGACGCTAGTTACATTTTATAACCTACAGGTCCTAAAACATTAGTACCTACATAAGTTCTTAAATGCCTGTGATTGGTCATTGTGTTCATGCGGTGGCTCTAATGGTCAGTGCAGACACTGATAAATGGCTGCGTATACCACAGCTGATCCATGACAGTGGCAGTGGAGAAAACTCGCAGAGACGCTTATTTCTGGATCCACAAGTATTGCTATAACAGCCGATAGAGGAGAGAAAATATTACCCTTTGAACACGCCAGCAGGTTGAGGGTCCACAGTGTGTGAAAAATAGAGAGGCAAGATGGAGTTTACAGCTTCCATTTTCTCTCTAACAGTGAAATAGTGTTTATTGGGTTCTGCTGTAACTTCAGTGTCACTAGCTGCATTTTTATCCACCTATTTTTATGCACATTCTGGATATGCGCATAAAAAAACAGTTGATGGAAACACCAAGATGCGCAAACTTAAAACTAGGGTGGAAACACTTTTACTTAGGCTGTACTCACACTAGGTACAGTTGCCTCGAACCGGGCCAAAGCACGCTTTTCCCCCCTCCCGTCTCCCCCGACGGCCCGCGCTCACAGCACAAACGGGCCTCGGCACGCTTACATCATCGCTGCTGCGCTGTTCAGTGAGAAGCGCTTTCTCACTCAGCAGCACAGTGGAGATTTCTCTAGTTATATCGTTTCAGTCGTTGGCTATGCAGTGACATGCAGTCAAATATTTTGCCACACAGTCCTTAGGGATGCAGTGACACACAGTCAGATCCGCCACTTTTGGGGCTCAAAAACAATCATAAGGCTCTCGTGCTGCAGGAATGAGGAGGTCTGCTGAAGCCGCGCAGCTGTCAGGCTGTGAGGAGTTCAAGTCTTTTATAAACTACGGGCAGTTTGCGTTCACTGAACAGTAAGAATGATTAATAAATTCATATGAAACAGCCCCGTAAAAGTCACGTCTCGCTTTCAGTTTCGGGCTTTGGCGCGTTTTGCACTCACACACAAGCGTACCGTGCCAAAGCCCAAGTGAACCGCGCTCAGGCACACCTCTTCCAACCGAGCCAGGGCCGGCCAGGTTAACCGTGCTTGAGCCCAATTCAGCGCACTCACACTTCTCAAACGATCAGGGAAACGGGCCTGGGCACGGTACGGATGGCATAGTGTGAGTAGGCCCTTAATAAATTCCAGTATACGTATTGAAAAAGGTCATGTGATTTTGTTCTACGAGATCATGTGACGATAAAAATGTGTGTGAATGGACAAATCAGCGGGCTGAGCACATTTTAAAACATCAGGGGCCTCATGTATCAATGCTGCGTGCGCACAAAAACTTTGTGTACGCCAGGTTTCACGCTCAGAGTCGCTCACGTTTGGATTTACTAACAATGAAATGAACGTGAGAATGTGCGTTGATCCACGCCAACTTCATGTCTGGCGTACGCACATTTCTTGTGTGTGTTTGTTTTATTTCCATTGGCGACTCCTAGAGGCAGTTGTGTTAAATTGCACACTACAAAGTTTCTTTGAGCCGTACATTGGCAGCTGCATGGGACGGGATCATCCGCATGTCTAGCAGGTATAAATGGTTTCCATACCATAAAGTTGACCAGCCAATAGCCTAATAGCATCTTCACCATGTCCATGTGAGTATATGGCTACAAAGTAAGTGCAGATTCAGAGAAGGTACCTGTCAGAGTATGTCATTTCAGACAGCGTTTACTTCAAAAGTGAGTCATTGAATTGTTTACCCGACCTATTAGTTGAACAACACTAATTAACTCAGTAGAAAACTGCCCAAAAAGTATTTCCAGAACAAAATTACTAAATTATTCAACTGTGAAAGCAATGAATCACTCTCGACCTGTGAATACAGGCAACTGAGTGCTTACAGCTGAATCACTGAGCCTGGCCTGGACAGTACCTGGATGGGAGACCACATGGGAAAACTAGGTTGCGGATGGAAGAGGTGTAAGGGAGGCCAGCAGGGGGCGCTTAACCTGTGGTCTGTGTGAGTCCTAATGCCCCGGTAGAGTGAAAACAACACTATACTGTCAGTAAAGCGTGTTTTGGAGAGGATGTTAAACTGAGGTCCTGTCTCTGTGGTCATTAAAAATCCCATGGCACTTTTTTTTTTAAAGAGTAAGGGTGTAACCCCAGTGTCCTGGCCAAATTCCCTCCATCGACCCTTACCCATTATGGCCTCCCAATCATCCCCATCCACCAGATTGGCTTTATCACTGCCCCAATATCTAATGTGTGGTGAGCGCACTGGCGCTGTTGTCCTGTGGCAGCCGTCGAATCATCCAAATGGATGCACCCTGGTGGTGGTGTGGAGAGACTCTCCCTCATGATTGTAAAGCGATTTGGGCGTATGGCCATACACAATAATTGCGCTATGTAAATACACATTACTTACTTGCATATAAAAGATGTCTGTTAATCGCAAACTTGCTTCGTTTTCGTCACCTGAATCAGTGATTAAATTATAATTAATAACAAATGAAAACTTTAAAAGAGGAATAATCATTTCTCTCAGTTCTGCCAAGAAAAAAACAACAACAACACACATACATATAAAAATCAGTAAGCAAACTAGACCATCCCAAATAGCACAAAGAATGCATTTTCTTACTGACTGGAGGCACAAACATTTTCCACCCTGAGCTCCACAATATCATGAGGAATTGAGGCAGATCAGTGGCTGCTAGTCTTAAGCCTGGTCTAAAGAACACAGGACAACATTCCAACCCCCTAAAAGACATACCCCCCTACTCCACCTAGTCGGCAAGACAACGGCCAGGCAAAAAGAGCGAGAGATAGAGAGAAAGAAGGAAATTCCTGGAATAGCTCAGAAGTAGAGAGCCGCATTTCAACCACTCCTGTTGCAGCGTGTCCACACAACAGAGCCAAGAACAGGGGCTTTCTTATCAGCGAGCAAACTAATTAACCCACCCTCGCTCTCCTACGCACACACATAAAGAGAGAGAGATACGTGCTGCGGGCCCCGAACTCATATATGACAACACGAATGCCGGCCCCTGAAATTTTTCCTGGCCCTCATTTTGTTTTGTTTATCTGCAGCACACAGGAAAAAAAGCAGAGGATTGAGCCAAGGCCTGACCCAACACCCCTCCCCCTGCTTGCGCTCTCTCTCTCTCTCTCTCTCTCTCTCTCTCTCTCTGTCGTTCACTTCCTTCCTGTATTCTCCGGTCCCCTGCTGTTCCCTGGGCTGTAAAGGCAGACAGTGGTGCAAACCTTAGAGCAACTGTACATAAAAAAGGTTGCAAATGTTTCCACATTTTCAAGGACCCTCATGATGTTGATGGCCTGGAAACAAGCATGGTGAATGACATGCACACAATTTGTAGGCCTAAACACTGGTTAATGAAGACTGGCGTGTCCCACGCTTGGTGTGTCTAGACAGACTAGTCCTGACAGGCTGATTTACACATAAGAAAGTTTTTTCAGACATTGTTTATTCATGATGTAAACAAAAAAGAGAAGGAGGGATGTTCATGGGATGTGCTTGTGGGAGAGATTTTGCTTCATAATAAAGTTTGAAGTCTATTATTTCCTCTAAAGGCTAATTTACACGGTTGCGTACCCTACCTGATGCTCACCCGGCAAGAAAATGTAACTATATGATGACACAGAGCATACTGAGATCTATGATTGGTCAGCTTGGCAGTGCTGTTCGTTCTTTCGTTCGTTCATTCTAATATAATAAAATATGATATGATATGATGATATTATGATATGATATGATGTGATATGATATGATATACAATTATTTTCTTTCTGGCTTAGTCCCTTTATTATTCAGGGGGTCATCACAGTGTAATGAACCTCCAACTTATCCAGCATATGTTTGATGCAGTTAACGCCCTTCCATGCTGCAACCCAGTACTGGGAAACATCCATTTGTAATATTTTATGATTTAAATAGGTTGAAGGTTTGCTGATTCCACTGTTAGAGCCATAAAGAGCACTAAGAGATTTGTAATATTTTTTCATAATATTTTATTTGTATTGAGATATGTAGTCATTTGATGCAGCCAGTCATTTGATTTGTATATTTTGTGATATTTTATTACGTACATGACGTTTCACATGTTAACTAATGTCCTACATCATATGTATGCGTAAGCAACTGGGAAAAAAGCTAAAAAAAAGAAGGAAGGGGCTTGATGGTGGACAGTCTTTGACCGTTTTTTGAAATTCTATTTATATTGAAACTTGGAAAAGTGTAAATAGTTCATACTTTTTTTTATATTATTTTTGTTGTATCCTGACGAATGAAAAGTAAACGGTTGCTTTGCAAGTTTGTGGTTTTACGCGTCAAATTCTTTGTGGCGAGTCCCTATGGAAATGGCAGAGAACTGGAAGGAATAGATCGTCCATCCTTGAATTACTGCAAGTTTGAGCCAGAGTCGATTTAAAACAAAATTAATTAATCGAAAAGTGATTTAAAACTGACATTCAGAACCTATAATAGATTTAATTTTTTTCAGGTTAATTTTTTCGATTACCTTCCTTACAGCATATACACGTCACATGACCCCGCTCTGTTATGTTATTCTGCCAACATGTTGAGCATGGACAACTTAAACACTGAGACAACAGAGCAACAAGAGCAGCTTGTACCAAAGAAAAATGCAAATTTACTGTTCAAAAATTGTCAGCAAAAATAAATAAATGAAAGAAATAAAATTGATTAATTTGATTTTAGGCCAAATTGCCCAGGCCTAAGCGGTTGATTAGTAATGAGACATGCCCTGATAGCCCCACCCTAAAAGTAATGTTATGCATATAAAAATAAATATTGTTTTACAAAAAATGATGTGCACTGATACATCATTTAAAACAAGCACTACTAAATAAATACTAAAAAAAAAGAAGAGAAAATTTTGATTTCATGATTACTTTAGTCATTTATGTCAGCAGCCATCTTTGAAGTGCCTCCCAGGCATGAAAATGCAGCTCCTATCTGTTTTAACAGGGATAAAATATCATCCTGTAAACACATCTGCATTAAATCGTAATGGTCTTCCGATGCATTTTCTAACTTATTGCTGCCAGCTAAAATCTGACCACTTTGTTTACAAGTTTAACTGTTCAAGTAGCTGCTATCATGCAATTTGTGTTTGAATGGCAGAAAATTATTTAAAATACTGAGGTTAGATGGGAAAGACTATATTTCACATTTGTTTCATACAGATTACAAAATCAGTAAACATTTGTTTTTAAGAGTATTTGGTTGATTTAGAAGAAGAGATCGTATTTCCAATGACAGCGAGGTAAGAATTTACTGAGAGCACATTTGCAGAACATGGGGTCTTCATAACAAGGAAGCTGCAGAAACTGTCACAAAGATCAAACATCTGGAATGGGCCCCTCCCTCGGAGATTAATCAGTCTATCCACTTGTTAAGTGTGACATCACGCAAAGTGACTTCTGGGTCAAAGCACTATATCAAACTGTTTGGGGAGACATATATATACACATTGGTGACAGACAGACATATATATATATATCAGAATGGCCAGAAAGTGAGCAATTTTTGTTAAAATATTGGTGTCTGTTATGCAGCAAGTCCAGAGACTGATGTGTACACCATGATTTTATATACAATTTAATGTGTTAACGTGTGATATGACTAAAAAAGTGGTCACAAATGAATATTTTCTCAATTACAATGAAGTAGTGGCTTGGATCCGGAAACAGTATTCCATGCATCATGACTTAACAAGCGGATGTGATTGGCTCCTTCACAATAAGGTGAGGCTTCTTTTGCTGAAGCAGCCATATTAACTGCCAGAACTATACAAGTGGCATGTTTTGTGTATTCTAAAACATCTTGCCTTGGTCATTTTTGCTTTTATTCTCATGCATTGGCTAGCCACTTAAATGAAGAGCCAATCAGAGTTCCCTCTCTCACCAAAGAAGTCGACACCAACGGTTGCTGATGCAACATGCATTCCCCTGGGTTCCACTGGTGCAGACAATACACAAAACACACACAAAGCTGACAAACTTAGTGATGGCTACTGTCAAATTGGTGTCACAGACTTTAAATAATCTCAAAATTAAAGGTGCAGTAGGTGATCTTCAAAAATGCTAACCGTTTAGAATATCTTAAACATTGTCCCTCCTCTGCCGTCCAAAGCCACGCCTCTTGAAATCACAAGTGCGCACAGCGAACATGTCAGCAGACAACCTACTAGTTCAACCCGCCAGTTAAATGTAGTTAGTGGTTGGCCGGCGGTGTGCAGGAATTACACTTATAACTGAGCCATACTTACATGTTATTTCTGACCGAATATTCAGAGAAGCATAGTAAACAATCACAGGTTGTCATTGTTCAAAAATGAACGAATGTGAATATAAAACCAATGATATAACTGGTGGAATAGCGCTATTTAATGTTGTTTTGTTATTAAACTGAATATAAATCTACATTATTATCGATGCTGTAAATTATCCCTTATGAATCAGAAAATAGTCACCTCAATCATTCGTCAGAAACAACACTTCTGTGCATGTAACCCATTCATAACAAAATCTACATCAGCTTTGGGGGGCTAAAATAATTTTAAAACATTACATAACCTGTCTAAAAGAACGTCTGGTGACAGACAGTTTGGGCTACTTATCAGAATTAGGAGAAATGTCGGCCAGACAATATTTAATTGGATGAATTATTATTATTATTTTTTTGGTTTTCCTTACCCAGAATATAAAAATAGATATAAATACATGTAGATCATTTAATTTAATCATTACTATTGGAATGTAAGGAGATTTTCAACCAGCATAACAAAAAATGTTTCTGAAGACAATCACCTACTGCACCTTTAATAGAGTCCACGTTATATGTTGGGAAAATACATAATGCGGCCACAAATTAAGAATTAGTTCCAACTACTATTTGCTTTATGCAGTTTGTTAATTCATTCCAATTACATGAGTTTGTTCTAGTTTTATTTAAAACTTAGCCAAATTTTATTTAATAAATAACATTCAAAATGTTTCCAAAATGACGTTTTAAATGCTTTAAATGTAATGAATAAATCATGAAAACACATTTTTAATTCATGGTCATGATATTTGTTTTTTCTCTCCTGCATGTTATAAACAGCGCCTCTTAAAAATGCTGCAATACAAAAAAAGAAAAACATGATGTGCTACCAATAAGCTAAGCATTCAGAAAGTTCAACTCAAGGTTACATTTAGGGGTAGAGTATTGATTTAATGCTAATATCAATTTTAGCTTAGTATAGAAACAACTGAAGTCAATGGAGTGACCCCATCATGATAGAAAAACAAATGTGTGATTGTTTGTGTGTGCGTGTGTGTGTGTGTGTGTGTGTGTGTGTGTGTGTGTGTGTGTGTGTGTGTGTGTGTGTGTGTGTGTGTGTGTGTGTCCGTCCAAGTGTTTGTGGCCAATAAGGGCCTCAAGAGATACAAACGACTGAGATCATAAGTGTGACCTTGCATTGGATTCTTTCAACCTCTTATTGATCGAAGGCAATCAATCCATGTTAATATCAATACAGAATACACAGGGGAATGGGGGTCTCCACACTTTCAAAGGCAAATAGGTGAATGTTGATTACAGGACCATCAGAGGTGTGAAGAAAATAGAGTAATAAGAGAATTTGACAGTCAAATCAATGATTCCAATCAAACTCCTTATCATTCAGCTGTTGATCCAACCAACATATTAACTTGCTCACACACACACGCACATACGCACACACGCACACACACACTCACACACAAACTCTGTCTAGTGTGACAAAGCAAAACACTCTCCTTTATTCTACACTACATTCCTGCAACATATGACCGGAACCCCTCCACCGCTATTTAATTGCGATCTACGTCAGATTACTGAATCATGTACTTGTACTAGTAGACTTTTTGTTCTCAGACTGGTTCCTGGCAGTTCATATTTACCCTAAAGGGAGTTGGGGCGGGTGCGACACGCTTTCCTGCTGCGTCAGGGTTAAAAAGCTAAAAAGCAAGAGGAGACCTCACCATTATCAGATCTTGTAAGCTCCCCTCCCCCACCCCACCACACCGACCACCATTTCAGGTTTTAAAGGGCCAGGTGGTCCCATGAGAATAGCCTGCCATATCTTAATGGCACAAAGTTAGATAAAGACGTTCCACATTAAATTGCAGCTTGAAAGCATGATGTTTACTTTAATGCAAATTTTTAAAATTAAAACAACAGTAAACGGTAATATTTTGAAATATGTGTTAGAAAAATTAGCTTTTTTTTTTAAAAAGATTTATTTTTGGCCTTTTTGCCTTCATTAGATAAGACAGCATTGAGACAGAGACCGAAGTTGGTGAGAGAGATTGGGGGGATAGGGTAGTGAAATGTTCCCGAGCCGGGACTCGAACTCAGGACGCCCCGAAGCGCCACCACAACACACATTGGCGCACCAACCACCAGGTTATTGAGTCGACTAAAAAAAATTGCTATTATAATACATGTTAAAGTACAATTTATTCCTGTAATGACAAAGATGTTTTTTGTATGTAACAAGATCCTTCACGAAGACTGAATCATTGACTGAAGACTGAAGCAAGATGTGTTTTGGGTGATTTGTTGCTATTTTCAGACCAGCGCAACCCTCATTTTCATGTTTTGCACCACGTTGGCAAATCCATTTGTGCTGCTTTGTGGACTCATTGGTGTGTTGGTCTAAAAAAAGAGGCATGTTAAAGCGCATTGTTGGCATGTTGCTATTTTGAGAAACTGAAATAGACTGCGTCATTGATGAAGTAAAAGCTGGTCTAAAGTTTAGAGCGCATTATGTATGTACAGTTGAAGTCAAAATTATTAGCCCCCCTGAATTAGTAGTACTCCTGTTTATTTTTTTTGCTAATTTCTGTTTAACGGAGAGAAGATTTCTTTAACACATTTTTAAACATAGTTTTAATAACTCATTTCTAATAACTGATTTAATCAATCTTTGCCATGATGACAGTAAATATTATTTTACTATATATTTTTCATGACACTTCTATACAGCTTAATGTGACATTTAAAAATTAACTAGGTTGATTAGGTTAACTAGGCAGGTTAGGGTAATTAAGCAAGTTATTGTATAACAATGGTTTGTTCAGTAGACTCTCGAAAAAAAATTGGCTTAAAGGGGCTAATAATTTTGTCCTTAAAATGGTGTTTAAAAAATGAATAACTGCTTATATTCTAGCCAAAATAAAACAAATAAGACTTTTTCCAGAAGAAAAAAAAAACATTTAGACATAATGTGAAAATGTCTTTGCTCTGTTAAACATCATTTGGAAAATATAAAAAAATAAAAAAACAATTCAAAGGGGGGCTATTAATTTTGAATTCAACTGTATGTATGTATGTATGTATGTATGTATGTATGCATGCATGCATGTATGTATGTATGTATGTATGTATGCATGTATGTATGTATGTATGTATGTATGTATGTATGTATGTGTGTTTATATAGTTAGGTTTAAATGCTTAATACACACAGGATGTGCAACAATGCACAAATATCTTTACATATAAAAAATAATTATAATAAATAAAATACACCACCTAATACATAATAAAACACTACCTCCATGCCTTCTTCATGTTTTTTTTTAGTTTATTCATGAAAATTTGCATTCGTATAATGTGATTATTATTAGCAGTACTATTTATTATATGCACATTTATAAATGTTTTAACAAAAACATTTCAGTTTTGAAAAAAGTTCAGATTTGTCCACCTGTTGGGTTTTGGAGACATGTGCATCACCATAAGAACAGGACGTGTGTTTTAATATAACTCAGTTTTTGACCACACTTCGTTATTATTGTTCATTTATTTATTTGCTGGAAATGAAAACTTTAGAAATAGCTTTGAAACTAATCTTTGCACTTAACAAACAAAATTAAATATATAGGCTAATGGATGTCTTCAGTGGAGTGTGTAACACACTGTTTTCTTATCCACAAAAGTAAAGGAGTAAAAAAAAAAAAAGAGTAAAAGTAAAGTAAGAAGAGAGTAAAGAGTACATAAAGATGAGAGTTGTTTTTTATCCTCGCGCTGCAGATGGCCGGTTTAACGTTTTTTTTCGCTAGCGAAGAGTTCAGTTTGTCTAGATTGTTAAAATAGAGCCCATTGATTCATGATTTAAATTCTTATTAGTATTAATACTAAAATGTCTTTGTGTTACTTAATTTTTTTTGTTGAATTGGACACTGAAAACAACAGCATTGCTTTAAAACTGCAATTTCTTGTAACACTTTTGATTAATTTATGCTTTTTAATTTATACTAAATATAAACTTTTGCTTTTTAAATTATGGCTTCTGAATAATAATAAAATTAATTTATAATAATAATAATTTATTTTTAATTGATAAAGACCAGACTTTTAAACAGTTTTGAACTTATCAATATTATTTTTAAGCATTTCCTACTTTGAATTGTAATTCTATTGCAGTTGCACTGGAGTTAAAGTTATGCAGGCCGATTGAGTATCTGTTGTGGAAGGGACCAAAGCTCCACAACTACAAAATAAATCCTCACAGCTTACTCAACTTAATCCGGCCTAAGAACATGTACAGCATTTTAAAACTCCAGGATTTGGAGAGATTTGTGTAAGACCGGTTTCTGTTTCAAATAACAGAAGTTTTTCCATTTTTGACGTCCAAACTGAAAGTCATTGTGATCAATCAACGCAACAAAGTAACTTCAGTGGGCCAGATTGGAGGACATTGACAATTACCTAAACAAAGAATATTAACAGTCTAAGAAGATATCAGTGATTGAACTAAGCATTTGGTCAAACATTTCAGGTAAAAAAAAGCACAGGCTCAGCTTTCTAATAAAAAAAAAAAACTGCAATTCTTTTTAAGCCAAGTGTGTCAGACACATTAATTATTTGTAACACCTAACCAGGGGTGCGTCTCAGTCAGCTCCCGAGGTCGTTCATCAGTATGTTGTGTACTTAAATTAGGGCACAAGTAAGGAGAGTGATGGCTCAGTTCACTACACATTAGGACACTGAGTGTGACATGAGAACATCCTTATTATACAGCATCAAAACTGGAGTTTGTACAGTTTTTAAAAGTCCATTATAGCTAAATAATTAGATTTTTTCATATACCAGCAACATTTCAACCATTAAACAACTATAAATGTTTGCTTGATTGTACTTATCCTGTCTAGCTATGTTTAAACTCAGGAAGCAAGGATGCACACTATGCAGCCTTAACGGCGTTCATAAAATAAAATGAAGCGGGCGAATCAAATCATCACACAAAAAGACAAATGAGAAACATTTTACTGAAAAGATGTTCATGTATTTAACATGAACATACAAATAAATACAATTCTTTTTAAAAAAGAATATCTCTATTTGATTATTTGGTTCACCCGATTCCTGTTTTGTGCATCCGAACTTCTGTTAAGGGCGCATACTGTACATCGATGCTCCCTGATTTTCATGGTGCACTGTGGGAATTTTCAGGTCGCAAATGTTTCTGTGCACTGGAAGAATTTTGCAATTGAGACAGTACTTAAAATGGCTAACTCCCTGATCAGTGCACTGACAACTGAACAAGGGTGCTGATTGAGACGAGCCTCAGGAATACAATTTGTGTACATTTGCATTCGATGATGTCGTATGGTGGGATGTTGATGATGACGTCACACCATCGTATAATAATGTGTTGTAAACGTATAATAAAGTGTTGTCAGACTTGGGATTCACAGATTACCCTATACACTGTCTAGGATACACTCAAAAAAATAAATAAATAAATAATAATAATTATATATATATATATATATATATATATATATATATATATATATATATATATATATATATATATATATATATATATATATATATATATATATATATATATATATTAGGGATGTAACGGTATCAGAATTTCACGGTACGGTAATACCTCGGTATGAATGTCACGGTACGGTATTTATTGAATCATTTACAGGAAAAAAAAAAACTTTTGAAAATACTCCAAAAAAGTGCCAAAAGTGTCAATGACATACAAATTAGCCATCTATCTGTTAGCTTTGAAACAGGAACTTCAATTTTAATAACAAAAAATTATTAAACCATGTAAAAAAATAAAGTTTCAATTTAGTATTGTTAAAAACTCATCACATTTAACATTTAATCACTCACTTAGATAGAGATGGGTTTAAAGGAAAATTATCATATAAATATAATCTGGTAAAAGCTGGTATCTCTGGGTGTTTACAATGTCCCCTGCAACAGAAAAAACCCCTCTCATTTGGGACTGAGGATTCTGGGACAAGAGAGATATGACTTGGCCCATGTTGACAGCAGTGGGGTAACGTTGTGCATTGTCTTTCCCCCACTTGAGAGGACAAACCATGAGTGAGATAGAGATCTCTTTGCGGTACAAGTCAATGTCTGCATCAATCTGAACAGTGTGCTGTGTTTCTGCAGTCCCCATGACTGTTATTAGTCGTATTCCCCAACTTGCAGGCACGTGCACACATAGGGCTCAACCTGTGCAGTGCACATGCCCTTCTTAGTCTTGGATAGAAAATGCCCTTCCAAAACGATCAAAAGTGCCCCCGCGACGCGACACAACCTCCGTCCAGTCCAGCCCTTCAGTAGGCGCGCGATAACACCTCTCTTGAGTATGCGCGCTCAACCCCCCCTCGGCGCTTTACAATACGCGCGCCACAACACAGCTGATCAGAACGCGCGCGACAGCACCGCTATTCAGCAAGCGCGCGGCGACAACACCCGCTTTAGGTTCGATCATTTCCATCTTTTTTTCATCTCCGCTACTAGCAGCACACTCCATTTCCGCATTACTGGATCTGTAGCGACAACAGACCGCAAAGGATTATGGCCACGCCGGGGCTGATGGGAAATGAAGTTTCAGCTACCTCCCGTTCGCTTCATTCGCCTGAGCAAATTTTCTCAGAAGACCTATAGTTTTACCGAGTCATGCGACTTCGGTAATATCGAAAAAAATTAATATTGCGGTATGACGGTATTTACAATACCGTTACATCCCTAATATATATATATATATATATATATATATATATATATATATATATATATATATATATATATATATATATATATATATATATATATATATATTATATATTAAACTTTTTTTTTTTTTTTTTACAAATAAGCACAAAGAAACAGCAAGTTCCAAAAGAAAAATTCTGACATCCTTTTCTCAGGGCTTCAAATCCAAACAAAATGTATTATTTTTGGTGAACATAAATAAAGATATCTAATTAAAATCCCTCAACTGAAAAAAAATTCAAAAAAAGATTTTGTTTAAAAACTTAATCTATTCTAATAGAGTGAATCTAATTCTACTGAAAAGACTTTATCGCGGATGATGACACAATTCAATTTACGCTTTTCTTTGCATATAAACATTGAACAGCAAACAATTAGAGTTCCGATTTTTTCGTTGGCCAAATAAGTTTTAATGGAGAAGACAAAGAATCACAAAAGAATTTCAGATTTTACACAGCATTCAGATTAGGTCACAGAAGCTCAAGCGTATTGGCTTGAAACGTGAGAACCAATGAGGTTCATTCCTCTGTAATGTGGCACATTTGAGCTTTTACAATGAAATCTGTTTATCATATAAATTAAAAGCATCTTCTTAAAAGATTTGGATTAAACAACCTGATTTATATAGATGTATTGTTCTGATCTCTTTATGAATGTTTTGAAGTGGCAGAATTCTGGGTGAATGAAGGAACAGAAATCTCTCAGTTTTTATTAAAATGCCTTTATTTATGTTCTGATTATGAATGAAAGGCTTATGGCAGGGGAGTCCAAACTCGGTCCTGGAGGGCCGGTGTCCTGCATAGCTTATCTCCAACCTCCCTCAACACTGCTCCCTGGAAGTTTCTAGAATACGTTGAAAATAGCTTGATTAGCGAGTTCAGGTGTTTTGAATCGGGGTTGGAACTAAAATATGCAGGACACCGGCCCTCCAGGACCGAGTTTGGACACCCCTGGCTTATGGGTTTGAAATGGCATGAGTGTGAGATTAAATATTGTCACAGAAAAATGATGCGATAAGCAATATTATTGTCATTTTGAGATCATTTTATGCCACTGTTTATTATATAACGACAGAATAATAATACAAATAGCCATATATATTTTAAAATACTTATCATTCTTAAGTAGGGGTGCTCATTTCAGTTGATTTTGAAAATTAACAACAGCCACTCGTTAAGGAAATATTAACGGTTAACTGGTCAAATTAATATGAAATTCTTATTTGGAATTTGATAATATGAATAATATGAAATTTCTTTTTTTGTTACATTAAATATTGCATTTTAAAATACTGATTTCTTTTAACATGCAAAGAACAACATACAGAAAATCAGAACCTATTTGTTGAGTTTATGACGCAGATCCAGGACAGAGGCGATCTGCACCAGGGCTGGTTTGGTATCAACTCGTCTGTATCAAACTGTGACCAGAAATATCCTTCTTCCATTTAGCTTTTTTGGCAAAATACGTCTGTAGGCACGTGTGGTTGCACGTGTTACCGTTTTGTGAGTTAACAAATATGTGTTGCACATCAGGGGCAGATCACATCGAATGCACTTTTCCGTTCAAAAAACGTAAGGCACACCACACTGCCATTTTTGTTGACAAGAAAAAAAAAAAACCATGGTGCTCTTTTTATATGTCACTAGGAAACGCCATTTTAATATTTGATAATATTTTTATATTCAAGATTTGTAATGTAATGTAATGTGTATTTATATAGCGCATGTATTGTGTATGGCCATACACTCAAAGCGCTTTACAATCATGAGGGGGTTCTCTCACCACCAGTATGCAACATCCACTTGGATGATGGACGACAGAAAAAGGACAACGGCGCCAGTATGCTCACCACACACCAGATATTGGAGGAGTGGAGAGACAGTAATAGAGCCAATTCAGTAGATAGGGATGATTGGGAGACCATGATTGTAAGGGACGATTGAGGGACTTTGGCCAGGACACCTGGGTTACACCCCTACTCTTTACGAGAAGTGCCATAGGATTTTTAATGACCACAGAGACAGGACCTCGGTTTAACGTCTCATCCGAAAAACGGCACCCACTGACAGTATAGTGTCCCCTTCACTTTTACTGGGGCATTAGGACTCACACAGACCGCAGGTTGAGCACCCCCTGCTGGCCTCTCTAACACCACTTCCGACAGCAACCTAGTTTTCCCATATGGTCTCCCATCCAGGTACTGACCAGGCTCAGCCCTGCTTAGCTTCAGTAAGCGGTCTTGGGCTGCAGGGTAATATAGCTGTGGCATATTTGTAAAGTAATACAGCTCTGGGTGACTTGAAACAGCGACAACTAGTCTCTCCTCCATCTTTAAAAATTCTCAGTAGCCTCTGCTTTTATTTGAATGAAGAATGAAAACGATACAACTGACGTAACACGCTTTTTCCGCTCTGTGAGCACACGACACGCAGTGGCTAAAACGCGAGCCCCGCAGGGTCCATAAGCAGCATGCAAAACACTCGAGGCCATCAGTAAACCATTCAAATTAAGCACCTCTCAACGCAAACAGCGCATTCGCTGTGATCGGCCCCTTATGCAGCGAAGCTTTAAAATTATATATTACATAATATATATATTATAACATACTATTTTTTAATCATTTTACTCAGGGGTTCCCAAACTTGTCAGCCCACGACCCCCAACATAGCAATGCCAGTGACTCGCGACCCCTAATATCCTCTGAAGTGTTTATAAATACAGAAACCTATTCAGAAAGTCTATTCTTCGTTGATTTTTTAAATGTATGCCAGTATGTCAGAAAGTTTAACCTGGTATTATAAAATCAATCTGCTGCATCTGATGCTATTGCTGTGTCTTTAATAAAATTACCCCAGGGGTCGCAATCCAATACAACTAGTAACTATAAGCTACTATAGTAACTATATACAGTAGTATATAGTAACTATAAACAACTGTTTTTTTCTCTTTAGTAGTTTATGGATAAAATATGGTTATTCTTATGCTTTAATAAAAATAAATAGTTTTTTGGAAATCACCAGGCGACCCTCCCCTTCATTGTCCCCACTTTGAGAACCACTGTTTTAAGTAATACCATTAATTGGGTAAAAATGCACCCTTTTGGTTAACGGGTAATCGTTTTTCTTGAGCATCCCTATTTTTAAGGTTATTTACATTTTATGATAATTGATGTTAAAAAGGTAAATGCCCTATTATATACACTATTAAATGTCCTGTTAGGAAAATGCCCATTTATAAACCTTGACAGTGGTGAATGTCATTGTAAAATGGATTTTTTTGTGAATTTGTAAATATATATTGCAACGGCAAAAAAAGTATCGAGTAATGAGTTGATATTTTGATTATTGTGACAGGCCTACTTTTTAAAACATTTTAAAAAATGTTGATAGTTTACTTTCAACATGTCAGTTTCCAACATTCTTCAAAATATCTTCTTTTTAGGTTTAACAGAAGAAAGAATCTCAAACAGGTTTGTAAAAAGTGACAGGTGGGACAATGGTGAAAGAATGGTCACTTTGGAGTGAACTATCCCTCCAAAAACCAGAAACTTGCGTTCTGTGAATGAACGTCGCCTAGTGGTTCCATCCCAAAGAGGGAAGAAATCACTTTCCCGAACGCTCGTGTTCAATCTGCCAGTTGGTGGAATGAACTCCCTAACTGCATCAGAATGGCAGTCACTCGCTGTTTTTAAGAAACGACTAAAAACTCAACTATTTAGTCTCCACTTCCTAATCTGCAATTGCCTCTCTGGATATACCAGTAACTGTAAAAACTCTAAAAAAAAAAAAAAAAAAGAAAAAAAAATTACTATTGCTTTTCTTCTTAGACTTTACAGACCTGAAACTTGCCTATAGCACTTATTCATTGTTGCTCTTATAGTTGTGTAAATTGCTTCCTTGTCCTCATTTGTAAGTCGCTTTGGATAAAAACGTCTGCTAAATGACTAAATGTAAATGTAAAAAAAAATCATATCTGTTGTGAATTGTAAGCACAATAACTTAATAGGTGATTTATTGCTTGTAATTTTACCGCGCCACTTCTGGTTTCGACATTATGGATGTCTAATTTTACACATGCTTCATAAACAATTTTAAATTTCCATTTAGTGAGTACTGTTAGCATTGCCTATGAAACCACTCAAATATACACACATGCACATACATACACACATGTTATATAATACTACCAATGTTCTGACAGAGCCATATTCTTTCATACAGTATGTATTCTATAGTATCCTAATCCCATAATTCTCCAAGCATGCACACAATCCGAGAGAAATGCTCTCATGTACACAGGCTCACCCAAACACAGCACAGAATGCACAGTCAGAGACTTAAATCAAGTGTGCAAAACTGCATTTTCAATGCCCTTTTAACCTTTAATAGAATCAAGATAAACAAAGCTGACCCGGAACCAAAAATCATTGATAATCCGCAATCTCATAAATGCGATCAATATTCCGCTTCACACCACAGAGGCACATTTCAGTGGCTTCTCTCCCAGCATGTTAGTGAATTAAACACGCATCACTTACATAGTCGTGGAAGGCCTTCGCTTCACTGGAGTGATCACATGTGTCCCTTCGCTCGGGTGCTGCGCAGTACAGGTCCCAAAACACACTGCGTGATAAGAACATTGTAGTGAGAGGACATTGCAGTGTCACAATGGTTAGACTGAGTGAGCATAGCATTAATAAAACATCAAGTATTAAGCTGTGATTCATGTTTGGACCATTTTCATATTGATTTTAGCTAAAATAATAAAGTTTGCAGTGCTGTATTCAGAAACATTTCTCCCATAGAGATTTTTGTTTTAGGATTATAACGCATCAACAATCACTCGAAACATTTTTTTGATGCTTGTCAAACTACTAATTTAAAATGAGCTGAATCAACACCATTCTTAAATAGTTACTTAATAGTTTAAGGTTAAATAAACGTAAAAGTGTAAAAACCATCAAGTCAACTTAATCAATTTATGTTTAAGATGACATGAAGGGATTGTGTGGAATCCAGTATTTTTTTTTTACAGTGATGAACTAACATTACAATCTTTGAAAGCAAAAACATAGATAAGAATCAGACTTAATACAAAAGATATAAGACTTAACAGCCACTAGCATGGCTATTTGTATTTCTGTCACGTTTCCAAAAACTTCTTTGCTTTAAATCCAAATTTGTGATGTTGTGGTTCTCAATGTATCTAGTTAGCTTGGTCCCTTATGACAGATTAAAGGGAAAGTTAACCCAAATAAAAAATTAACTCACCTTTTACTCATTCTCAAACTGTTCTAAACCTTTATGAGTTTCTTTAACTGGTAACCATTTACATTTATACTGTAATAAAAAAAACAACCACTATGAAATCCAATGGCTGGTTTTCCAATACTCTTTAGCATGTCTTCTTTTCATTCATTCATTCATTCGATGATTTATTCATTTATTCGTTCGTTCATTTGTTCGTTCATTCGTTCATTCATTCATTCGTTCATTCATTCATTTGTTCGTTCATTTGTTCGTTCATTGATTCATTCATTAATTCCAGCAGGTTCTATGCAGAGGATGCATTTCCAGCTGCAACCTGGTAAGGAAACACCCATACACACTACACACACTCATCACTATGGACAATTTAAACTACCCAATTGATCTATAGCACATGTGTTTGGACTGTGGGAAAAACCGGAGAACCTGGAGGAAACCCACGCGAATACGGGGAGAATATGCAAACTCCACACAGATATGTCAACTGGTCCAGTCAGGACTCGAATCAGCGACCTTCTATTTGGTTGAACTATTTCTTTAATGAGTGAAAAAACTACAAGCACTGCCGTCATTTAAAATATAACAGTCATGTTAAAATATAAAAATATATAGTTAAAGCTGTTGGTTTTATTTACAAAATAAGTCTTTCGCCTCACAGCAAGAAGGTCGCTGGTTCGAGCCTCAACTGGGTCAGTTGCCATTTCTGTGTGAAGTTTGCATGTTCTCCCTGCGTTAGCGTAGGTTTCCTCCGGGTGCTCCGGTTTTCCCCACAGTCCAAAGACATGCGGTACAGGTGAATTGGGTAGGCTAAATAGTCCGTGGTGTGTGTGTGTGTGTGTGTGTGTGTGTGTGTGTGTGTGTGTGTGTGTGTGTGTGTGTGTGTGTGTGTGTGTGTGTGTGTGAGTGTGTGTGGATATTTCCCAGAGATGGGTTGTGGCTGGAAGGGCATCCACTGCGTAAAAACTTGCTGGATAAGTTGGCGGTTCATTCTGCTGTGGCGACCTTAGATTAATAAAGGGACTAAGCCGACAAGAAAATGAATGAATGAATGAATAATATTTCAGAGCAAAGAGAATTAACAGCTGGCTCTGTTATACAATTGATTGTGTTTCAAGTGAGTGGGCGGTGCTTAGTCCATATTTTCGGGCACTTTGCTGGCTGCAACTCTCTGATTGGTGTACTAAAATTAAACATTTTGGGTAAAGTAGTTTCCCTTCAGTCATTTACTCTAAGTGAGTTATGTCAGAAATGACTAGTAAATTCCCAAAATAATTTCCGAAATGACATCCCCTTCTGGAAATAAGGGATACACATGAAAGCAAGATGATTTTCTGCACATATTTTGCAAGTAAACGTCATTTTAACAAGTAAGTTGAATTAATGTGAATAGAGGAGTTCAACAAATAAATATACAATCAATAAACAACCTCAGAGCTCACAACCCTTCTGTCTTTAAAGGTTTATCATAAAAAAAGTTATCATAAAAAAAAATTCATTATTGGCAAAAAAGGAGTGGAGTTTTTACTTTCCAAGTCCAATTTGTTGATTAATTCCAATGCGGATATTTGTCCTGACACCTGATATACTTTGTACAAATGAAAAAATTATTTTGCCTGCAGCTTTATGAATCTAATTAAACCAAATTAAGTGTTTCATCTGCCTTTTTTATAGTCGATATGCCCATTGTTTAAGATTTAAGTCCTGGAAGGCTTATGTCCTACATAGTTTTGCTCCAACTTCCTTCAACACTGCTCCGTGGAAGTTTCCAGTATACCTAGAGAGAGCTTGATTAGCTGGTTTAGGCTTGTTTGATTGGTGTTGGAACTAAAATATGCAGGACACCGGCCCTCCAGGACAGAGTTTGGACATCCCTGTTAAAAACTATGTGGACTAGGGCAGCATGATATTGGATAAATCTGACATTGCAATATTTAGTTTTGCTGCAATATAGATAGATATCGATATAAATATAATTTCACCAGATGCTTTGAAAAGCTCTAATTGGAAAGATTTCATTTATTTAAATTGACTGGGATGATAAAGTGTTTTTCTATGCAATGCATCTGCATGAATTATAGTTAATCACAAGCATATATAAATACGACAAAGCAAAAATAAACCGTGCTACATGGTAAGTCTAGCAGTATTCGGGTACAAAAATTGAACATCAAATGTAAAATAACATGGTCATCATTGTATAAATAATAAAAAAATATATATATTATTTCATAATATCTTTATCTTTTAACCATTCATTCATTTTCTTTTCGGCTTAGTCCCTTTATTAATCAGGGGTTGCCACAGCGGAATGAACCGCCAAATGATCCAGGATATGCTTCATGCAGCAGATGTCCTTCCAGCCACAACCCAGTACTGGGAAACAACCATTCACTCTTGTATTCACACACATACATACACTACGGCCAATTTAGCTTATTCAGTTCACCTATAGCACACGTCTATGGACTGTGGGGGAAACCAGAGCAACTGGATGAAACCTACGCAAACATGGGGAGAACATGCAAACTCCACACAGAAATGCCAACTGACCCAGCCAGGGCTCGAACCAGCGACCTTCTTGCTGTGAGGGGACAGGCTACCCACTGCGCCACCACGTCATCTTATCTTTTAATCTTTAATAAATAATCTAATCTTGCGATGTGACTTTTGAGTGACACACACTGTGATATTGATGCTCAAACAATATAATGTTCAGCCCTAATATGTACATTTGTTGGATTTTGTTGAAACTGTGAAATTAATCACACACTTATGCACTGTAAACAAAATGATGGGTTCCAAACAAATCCTTCATGTTTTCATTCAAGTAGATTGAACATTGTACAAGTTATCCCAAACATAAATCAAGAACTGTAGTAGTTTGAACAAGCAAGAAAGATCATTTTTGAGTGTGTATAGATCAAATCTCTTGAGTTAAAAAAATATTCAAATAATAATAATAAAAATTTTAATAAAAAAAAATTATTTTCCCTTCAGACTAATTTAAGATATTTCATCAGTTATCACAGTTGCTGTTCCAGAAATGAATCCATTTCTCCATCCATCATGTTAATGTTATGATGATAATAAAAAGACTGCAAAGCACAACACTGATCAGCAACTTAATACAATCCATACACACCACCACCAAGAGTGCAGAAAGCCTGGCGGTTCACCCAGGGTTATGTTCTTCTCCCATCTTATCTAAACAAAATAACACACAGCAGAAACGCACAACAGTGAATTCATACATCACAACATGACTGGTCAACACACACAAGAAATGTAGGCTACTTAAGGATAAATATGCAACACACCTCTGATAAAAACGTCTGTGCGGATTTCTGAGCTCCCACGTGCAACAAATATTCATAGACATATAATGCCAATCTGTAAAATAATAACAATGAAAACAATCACAGCTTTATAATAATAATAATTATTATACATTGTTATTCTTGCCCTGGAGATTCAACAACAGTTTGCACCTACATACAACAATCATCCATATCACAATAGGCGTTCGCAAACATAAATGTTTTGAAACAAATACTATTTATCTTAAAAAGTGAAATGAACAAGACCGCGAAAAAACAAAAAGAACCACAACGCAAGCTTGTAACACTTTAACGCCACTGGTATACCTTGAGGAGGAGCGCTTGACAACATAATAACAAAATATCATCAGCTGTGCGCGTAAACGAGCGTGAAAAGACAGGGAGAGCAGCGCTTACTTTTCCCGAGCCTGCCCGTCCGATGGCACCGCGGTCCCTTTACCTTTGGCGAACATGTCTGTGGCTGAAAATAAACGCGTCTGCCAGCTTGACTGCGATGCTTCCTTATGCTCCAGCTGTCAACGTGCAGCCCGCCTCTGACCCCATCCGCTTCAACCGACCCTGCCACAGCCAGATCATGAACTATGGGCGGGGCCCCGTCCGCATGATTGACAGCTACATACACCAATGGATGTGTTCGACGCGACCTCATAATCCTCCTCATCTGCATAAAAGTTAAAACAATAAAATCTGAATTTTAGCTATAATTTCGATAAAGTTGTCTACCCCACGCCCCCTGTTAGATGCTATGAGAATGAATGAATGAATGAATGAATGAATGAATGAATGAATGAATGAATGAATGAATGAAATTGGTCTGAACGCAGGTTCATCTCCACATAATGGCTATTCTGTAGTCTTGGTAAAGGAAGAAAGACCGACTTTTTTGTTCTTAAGTGGCTAACTTATATCCATTTCTTTTGACAAGGTTTCAAACCGCATGATAAAAAAGTTGTAAGTTGTAAAAACAAGCTCAAATACATATTTTAGAACCATGATTAACATTCATTTTATTTTGTTCTGTATTGTTATTGTTGTTTATATATATATATATATATATATATATATATATATATATATATATATATATATATATATATATATATATATATATATATATATATATATATATATATATATGTCATTGATTTTATTGTTTTATAGCAGTTAAACATTTTGAAATTACTTTGCCTTTTAGTTACTCAATTATTTGAGTGATTATTTAAGTTATATTATTTACAATATTGGCATAATATCTTTATTTTAGTTATTTAAAATAGTAACATTTTTTTTTATTTATTTTTTTTTAGTGGGTAATTCATTTATTTCCCAGTGTTGGATTGCGGCTGGAAGGGCATCCGCTGCGTAAAACATATGCTGGATAAGTTAGTGGTTCATTCCACTGTGGCGACCCCTGATTAATAAAGGGACTAAGCCGAAAAGAAAATGAATGGATGAATGAATGAATGAATGAATGAATATTCATATATTCATTTTCCTCTGGCTTGGTCCCTTTATTTATCAGGAGTCGCCACAGTGGAATGAACCGCCTTTTGTTTTATATATTTTTTCTTTGTTGTTTTATTTAATTGTATTTAATTTCAATTTACTTCAATAATTACAAATAATTTGCCATGGTTTATCATGATATATTAATGAATATTATCATGCTTTGTTTGTTCTTGCTTTTTATTCTGTGTAGATGCTTGAATAATTTGGCAGTTTTGCAAGTAAAACACTTTAAACCTGTTAAACCAATTAAATTTGTGAGTAATGTAACTTCTCAATTTAGTGATGTATCAAAGTACTTCATCCTCTCACGTGTGTAGGACCTATAGCCTATTAGCAGTCTTATTTTATAGTCTTATTACTTCTTAAAGAAAATGATTCTCTTTTATAAAAGCTTGCAACTACTACTGTCAGTTTAATTTGACTTTAAGTCAAAGCGCTATTCTACGCATTGAAAGGCTTATTGCGCCACCTGTTGGTCAACAAACTAAACGACAAACCGCAGGTGTCGACACATTCCGTGCAGTGAGCAAACAAACATAATTTACTTTGACGTTTGTCATTGTTTTGACGTAAGAAAGAAGTATAAAAACAAGGACATTAAGACTTTTTAAAGAACATGTGCAAACATGGAGCAACGGGGCGGGGTCTCAGTGAATGAACACTAGCTCACAGACACACACGCTCTGCTAAACTTGTTAGTGAACACTAAGAGCGGCTGAAGCGGCGTTTTGTTGACCTCCAGGGCGCCGCAGGGCTTCCGTGATCACCGTCAATCCAGTTATGATCATCCAAGAAGGCTTGCTGTTTTGAATTCATACAGACTCCTAAGGCAAGTTTGCGGTAAGGGCGTGAATAATACTTTATATGAATCTATGCATCAAAGCAAAACCGTCTTAGCTTGTTTCTTATGCCATTCTTCCTCGGTCAGTCAGTGCGCACACTTGCATTCAATTCAACGCGAACGCGCTGCGCAGAATTAACGCAGTGCACATAGCGTCTATACTAACGTTAAAGTGAGTTTTTAAAGGTGTTTTATTGACACAGGAATCGAAGGGCGTGAATGTGAGGAGTGTCACTTAGAGGTTACTCAAAGTTGCACAATCGTCAACAAAGTAATAGCTACGGGTAGTTACCGAACTCGAAGTACAACATCTTCGTGACGTGCGCTCACAAGTGGTGAGAGTTATTTAAGCCATTCATTTGCAACCATATCACTTGTAGACAAAAATATCTGCAGCACTTCAAGATGTAATGATGTTTTTTTGATATATACAATTTCTATCTATCTATCTATCTATCTATCTATCTATCTATCTATCTATCTGTCTGTCTGTCTGTCTGTCTGTCTGTCTGTCTGTCTGTCTGTCTGTCTGTCTGTAATCAGTAGTTTCATTCTATTTGAAAAAAAAATATATGTGTGTATATATATATATATATATATATATATATATATATATATATATATATATATATATATATGATTTTGTCATCAAATAAATGCAGCCTTGGTAAACATAAGACAATAAAAACCCATAAAAATAGTAATTATTATTTTACACTTATTTATTTAAAAACTGAATTGAATGCAAAAATCTTTATGGGTTGTAGTGTACCATAAAAATAAATGTTTAAATTATCGAAAATATTGTTAATGCAGATAAAGTGTCTACTATAATGTTTAAAATAACTTTTTTGAAAATAAATCGTCAGCGTATGGGAGAAATATTGTTTCGTTGTCATTCAGTGTTAAAATCTGTTAAAACAAAGCAACATGCACATTCTGACATATTTATTTTTAATTGTAGAAAATAATATTTAATTATACTCAGTCAGTTTGGGTAAAAAGTAATGGTTTAATCAAACAAAAATCAAACAAAAAGTGCTCAGGGGTATCTTAAATAATGTGTTGGTGCTCTTTGGGTAAGGGGTTCATCAGAATAAACAGCAAAAATAAGTCCAAAGTACTTAAAATGTGGAAAAAAATGAAGAGCTTTTATTTACATAGCTAATCCTTAAAAACCTGCAGATTTTCTGTAGGTGCCTTCATCAGGCATCATATATGTATATATTATTATATTATATATATATTAAACAAGGTTAACTCAACAATCATCATTAATTCAGCATTGATAGACAAAAAAACGAATTATAAAAAATATATTAATAAAAAAGATGATGCGTGTTATACAACATATTTCCAAAAAATACATTGTAGATAGATTCTCCTCTCTCCACAAAAGATTGCTGGAGCTTAGACATCGGGTTATTGATCACCTCCTTGACTGAGGCACTTCTCCTCCGATCGCTCAGCTTAGATGGCCGGCCAGCTCTAGGAAGAGTCCTGGTGGTTCTAAACATCTTCCACTTATGGATGATGGAGGCCACTGTGCTCTTTGGAACTTTCAGAGCAGCAGAAATGTTACTGTAACCTTCCCCAGCCTTGTGCCTCGAGACAATCCTGTCTAGGAGGTCTACAGACAATTCCTTTGTCTTCATGCTTGGTTTGTGCTTTGCAATACGACTGTAACATAAACAAGTGGAAAAAGTGAAGAGCATACTTTCGGGATGCACTGTAGATCCACATACACAAATAAATGCATACATACATGTACAACCTAGTATAACTTAGTATAATTTGTCCTGCTCTGTGATTTATCTATACAGTTTTTTAATGTGCCATCAAATGATTCTTGTTCGTACACCTGAAAAGATTTCATTTTAAGCATATAAACTATTGTATATAATATGTTTACCATTAATCTACTAAAATATGTGGTAGTCATTATTATGTTGTTCTCAAAAAAAATAAGGTCAGTATGCATTCTACTGAACAGAAAAAAAGAAAGCAACACATCTCCATGCTGTATTGCACTTTTATTCTTTTGATGCTTATAAACCACATGCGTGATTGTATTGAAGATTTCCGGTGTCCTCAACAGCTCATCATGGCATCATTAGAGTCCGGTCTTAAGGAGGATCTGCGTGACCTTCATCTGGAGGATGGAGCTCAGCAACGCAACTCTTCAGAAGTGAAGATGAGCCAGATCGTGTTGCCCTGCCATGCCAACCACTGCGGAGAGCTGAGCGTCGGGCAGCTGCTCAAATGGATGGACTGCACAGCATGTCTGTCTGGTGAGTTTGCACAATGACTGACGCCACTCACCTTTAACCTGCATTGTAAAGGCTCCAGAACTTCTCTATATAAGCTTATCAGTTGTAGTATAATGACGTTCATACTGACAAACAAACCTAGAGCAAATAAAATCTAGATCTATGTGTGTTTGTGAGTGTTCTTCAGGGTTCTTACAGGTGCTGTAATCCTGGAAAATGCTTGGATTTATTCTAGTGTTTTCAAGATTTAAAAAGTGCTTTGATTTTCCAATAAAGTGCTTAGAACTGCTTGAAAATCTAATTGTGTTGCTTTCATAAGAATTCATTCATTCATTCATTCATTTTCTTTTCCGCTTAGTCCCTTTATTAATTCGGGGTCACCACAGCGGAATAACCCACCAACTTATCCAGCACATTTATTACACGGCGGATGCCCTTCCAGCCGCAACCCATCTCTGGGAAACATCCACACACACTCATTTACACTCATACACTATGGACAATTTAGCCTACCCAATTCACCTGTACCACATGTCTTTGGACTGTGTGGGAAACTGGAGCACCCGGAGGAAACCCACGCGAATGCAGGGAGAACATGCAAACTCCACACAGAAACAGCAACTGACCCAGCCGAGGCTCGAACCAGCGAACTTCTTACTGTCGGGCGACAGCACTGCCTACTGCGCCGCCACTTTCATAATAATTTGTCACTAAATAGCAGGATGTCAGCAGGGTCTTAAAAGGTTTTACATTTCAAAAACAAATTTTTAGAACTTAAAAAGTCTTAATTTCTCTGAAATATCGTATTGTAGGTCATAAGACAATTTTAATGGGTCTTAATTTTCTGATGTCCATGTAAAGCAACACAATCAGGCTGACACCAGTCAATAACCAACAATCAACTCAATGACACTATTAAAACTGTACTCTATCAATATAGTTTAATTGTCTTCCTTACAAACATACTGTTGTGCATAGATTTAGTTTATTATTTATATAATTGTCAATTGAAACAAAATTTTTTTTAAAGAGTATGTAAGCAACTAGTGTTTGCTTGTTTTCGTTATTTCAAATAAGAAATATCTGATTAGATTTTTTTGGATGGGGCAAGTAAGAAAAAATAAAAAATATATATATATTTTCCACTGGCCTAAACGGGCCATTAAAACAATTCTTAGCATTTAGCCTTATATAAGTCTGAAATTTGGTGGTTCAGTGGTTAGCACTGTCACCTCACAGCAAGAAGGTCACTGGTTTGAGCCCCGGCTGGGTCAGTTGGTGTTTCTGTTTACATGTTCTCCCAATTGCTGGCGTCCGCTGTGGCGACCCCTGATAAATAAAGGGACTAAGCTGAAGGAAAATTAATAAATGAATGAAGTCTAAAACTTCATTCATAATGGTCTTAAAAACTCTTAAATTTGACTTGGGGAATCCTGTATTAGTATAATTAATATAAATTCATAAATGAATGATAATAATTAACTATTTCAATTAAATAAAATAAATATGTTTTGCTTTTAAAGTGTGTGCATGTACCTGTAGCATGATCAGGCTGTCCTTTTACATTAAAGATGTGAGTCAATAACATTTGAGAGTAAATGACAGTTATTCAATCTTGGACTTGAGGCAAACTTGACATCAAACGTTTCCTTAAAATACTATACTGTATACTGTACTAAATAGAATACTATAACAAATAGCGTCTGATATAATGTGATGAAGTATATACAGTTGAAGTCAGAATTACTAGCCCTCCTGTTTATATTTTTCCACAATTTCTGTTTAACGCAGAGAAGATTTGTTTCAACACATTTCTAAACATAATAGTTTTAATAACTTAATTCTAATAACTGATTTATTTTGTCTTTGCCATGATGACAGTGAATAATATTTTATTAGATATTTTTCAAGACACTTCTATACAGCTTAAAGTGACATTTAAATGCTTAACTAGGTAATTAGGTTAACTAGGCAAGTTAATTAGGCAAGTTACTGTATAACGATGGTTTGTTCTGTAGACAATCAAAATAAAATATAGCTCAGAGGGGCTAACAATTTTGACCTTAAAATGGTGTTAAAAATTTAAAACTGCTTTTATTCTAGCCGAAATAAAACAAATAAGACTTTCTCCACAAGAAAAAATAATGTGAAAATTTCTTTGCTCTGTTAAACATCATTTGGGAAATATTTAAAAAAGAAAAAAAAAATTTCAAAGGCAGGCTAATAATTCTGACTTCAACTGTATATATGTAAATATGTAATTTGCCACACTTATGAAGTGCTGGAACAGTTCTGGAAAGTGCTTAAATTTGACTTTACAAAATGTGTTAGATCCCTGAAAATGTTACTTGATAGGTTTTTTTTAATTCATTGTACATCACATGATGTATTAAACAGGTAATTATGTTAAAATGGAGGGAAACACTTTATAATTATATCTGCACACTAAAAATAATTTAAGCATTTGCAAATATTCATTCATTCATTTTGCTTCGGCTTAGTCCCTTTATTCATCAGGGGTCACCACAGCGGAATGAACCACCAACTTATCCAGCATTAATTTTACACACAGATACCCTTCCAGTTGCAACCACGTACCAGGAAACACCCATACACTCTCACATTTACACACATACACTACAGCCAATTTTAGTATATTCAATTCACCTATATCGCATGTCTTTGGACAGTGGGGGCAACCAGAGCTCCCAGACACGGGGAGAACATGCAAACTCCACACAGAAATGCCAACTGACCCAGCCGGCACTAGAACCAGCAACCTTCTAGCTGTGAGGTGACAGTGCTAACCACTGAACCACTGTGCTGCCCCACAATTGCAAATAGTTAATACACATTCTAAAGCATTAATTGTATATTAATATATGTATGATCACATTAATAATACATTATTCAATGTTACGATTAATAATACAGCTGCAAATGATGTATTCTTGATGTATAGGCACATATATAATGTGCTTAATGATAGAATTGTCATACATTGTTAATGATTCATTTTCATTACTAAATTAAGTGTTGCATTATTTACAAAACAGTTATTTAAGAGTAGCTAAGTACATGTATACATCTTATTTTTTCAGACATATAGTAATAGTTACTTTGCATGTTACTAAATGCTTCATCAACAAATTTCTACTGTTTTTTTTTTTTTTTTACCTAATCTAAAGTCTATTTAGACTATTTATGCTTTCTAAATGTCCTATAAATGACAATTGAAAGCTTGGTTATATTCTAAACAGATAAATAAAATGAACAACATAGTGATTTGGAACAAAAAATAATGATTTCAAGATACAAAAATGAAACTGCATCAAATGAAAGATAAAGCTTTGCGGTCTTATCTAAAAATAAAATAACCGTACACTTTAAACATTGCTTAAAAATAACATTAAAATCTTTTGTCTTAATGCTATATTGTTAAATATAAATATTTTAATGTTGTATTTTTGATACTCATTAGCAATAAATCATTCACAATGTGCAGTTATTAAAAAGAATAGTGATATAATATAAAAATAGAGATTTATTAGTGTCAAGAAGTCTTATTTGATGTGTTTTTATTCCAGCCGAGAGACACGCTGGATGTCCCTGTGTGACAGCGTCTGTTGATGACATCTACTTCGAGCACACCATCGGGTACATGAGAAATATTACTTATATTTTTGATAATTAGAGGCTCATCTTAGGATCTTCTGAAAAACATCCTAACCAGCATGTCGTTTCACCTTGGGGAGTTCAGGTTTATTGTGCTATCAGAAAACTGTTAATTACGCTGCCAGTCTGTCTGTCGCAAAAACACAACACCAATCTAAAGTCATTTTGATAAGTGAAAAGAGGTGATACAGTAATACGGGCAAAATTGAAAAAAAAAAAAAAACCTTTGGGAATGAATCGTGGCTCACATTTAAAACACATTTATTTTTTAGGGTTGGACAAGTGGTCAACATTAAAGCCAAAGTCAACAGAGCCTTCAACTCTAGCATGGAGGTAAGAGTGACATTTAAGCACTATGTATGTTTTTAAAATATACTTTCCTATTATGTATATATTATATATGTATATACAGTAAAAGCCAGAATTATTAGCTCCCCTGAATTATTAGCCCCCTGTTTATTATATTCTCCCATTTCCATTTAACAGAGAGGAGATTTTGTCAATACATTTCTAAACATAATAGTTGTAATAACTCATTTCTAATAACTGCTTTATTTTATCTTTGCCTTAATGACAGTAAATAATATTTGACTAGATATTTTTCAAGACACTTCTATACACCTTAAAATGACATTTAAATGCTTAACTAATTAGGTTAACTAGGCAGGTTAGGGTAATTAGGCAAGCTGTTGTATAACAGTTTTTGTTCTGTAAACTATCGGAAAAAAAAATTGCTTAAAGGGGCTAATAATTTTAACCCTAAAATGGCTTTAAAAAATTTAAAACTGCTTTTATTCTAGCCGAAATAAAACAAATAAGACTTTTTCAAAATATTATATCAGACATACTTTAAAAAAATTCCTTGCTCTGTTAAACATCATTTGGGAATTATTTAAAAAAGGAAAAAAAAAATTACAAGCGGGCTAATAATTCTGACTTCAACTGTATATTTATGTATGTATGTATATATATATAGCACGTTAGCCTCACAGCAAGAAGGTCGCTGATTTGCTTGGTCAGTTGGCATTACTGTGCGAAGATTGCATGTTCTATTGCTTGTATTATTGCATTAATATTTGTAACTACAAAACTACAAACATTATATATATATATATATATATATATATATATATATATATATATATATATTTTTTTTTTTTTTTTTATACAACAGTTCTGTCTGGTTCTCAAATCTGATTATTCTGCAATATCAGAACTCCTACAGCCTCTTTACCCTTTGTGTATTACTCTGCCCACATACAGCCAGCAAAAAGCAGACACTACAGATCTAAAGTTTAAAAGATGCTTTCTCAGCTTATGATTTGAATCCAATGTGGAAGAAAGTAGTTCCACATACAAAAGGGTTTTTGACACTCACCGTGTTTGATTTTGTTTTTATATACACAATTATGCCATCAAACTGTTGTATAAATGCAATATCACACTCGTAGCAGTGGGATATGGCTGTATATCGGCAATTATGCCATCGCACGCCTCCCACCAGTGCCGATATACAGCCATTCGCACTGCTACTCGTGTGATATTGCTTATATATATATATATATATATATATATGTATATATATATATATATATATATATATATATATATATATATATATATATATATATATATATATATATATATATATATATATATATATATATATATATATATATATAAACAAACTTTTATTTTGGATGTCACTAAACATGATCTTTTCCCAGCACACACACATGCATGCGCACCCCCCCCCACCACCACCACTCACACACACATATACACATAGTGTGTTGAGAGTAACTCATTACAAGTAACACAATTTACGTAATCAGATAACTATTTTAAGTAACTAGTAAAGTAATTCATTAATTTTTCCAAAATAGTAATGCCCAGTTACTTTTCTCATGAATGTTTTCCAGATTAATGTTTTAATGTAAATGCAGATTGTGTTATATATGATGTGCAAACATGATACTTACTGTAGTTCTTGCTTCAATATGTTTTCTTTCTCAGTCAGTATCCTGTAAAATTGATAAAAAACTTAACTCCAAACACAGAGTAGTCAGTGATGAAGAGTTCTGTACTGCATCAGACTAGGTGTGTTTAATACTTAGCGAATACACCTAATGTGTTTGCTGTGAAATGACAAAGCTGTTATGTTCTTTTCAACGCATGACATCATTTACTTGCCATCTGCTTTATTGTTTATCCTCATCTTCCTTGCTTTTTTCCGCACATGCTTTTCTCGCTATTGTTTTGCGAGCAGAATGTATTAATTACAGTGTGTTTCACTGTTTGTGTGTGAGGTGGGGATAGAGGTCAGCTGTGAAGACCTGTACAGGGGCCGTCATTGGAGAGTCTGTCAGGCGTTTGCCACATTTGTCGCCAGACGCACAGATGCAAACAAGGTATGAAAAACAACACAGTAATGATTCTAAAATAAGAAGCACATAATAGCACAAATCAACTAGATGCAAATGCTTTTCTGTATGTCAGAGGTGTATGGAGCAGCTGAAAACAATACTTGAGATTGAGATACTTTACAGTGAATATTACTTTATAAAATATCACCAGCTCCGAACACACTTAAGTAAAATTCTTAGAGAATCCGATTTTAACACAACTTAAAGAACTAGTTTACCCAAAAATAAAAACCCTGTTATTAAATACTCACCTTCATGTCGTTCCAAACCTTTGTTCATCTTCAGAACGAAAATTAAATTAAATCAAATCTAAGAGCTCCCTCTTCCACCATAAACAGCAATAGTCCTGTAAAGTTTAAACAAAGTAGAGAAAAGGAACCAAAAAAATTGGCAACACATTCCATGTGGCTCAACTGTAATCGTACAAAGCTCAAATATATATATTTGATCCCACTTTATATTAAGTGTCCTTAACTACTATGTACTTACATCAAAAATAAATACAATGTACTTACTGTGTTCATAAACTATTTGAGAGCACTTGTGGTGCTCTTGAGTTGGGATAGGGGTTGGGTTAGGGACAGGTTTGGTGGTGTGGGTAGGTTTAAGGGTGGGTTAAGGTGTAGGGAATGGTCAGCAGTGTATTTACAAATGTAATTACAGAAGTTAATTACAGATGTAATTACATACAGGTATTTAATCAAGCATAAGTACACAATAAATACATGTATTTACACCAAGTACATTGTAACAAACTATTAATTCCTGTGTAAGTACATATTAGTTAAGGCCACTTAATATAAAGTGGGACCATATACAGTATTTTAATCAAAATTGGCATGAATAAACTTCTTTCAAATAATCTGTTCCATATAATGAATAATTCTGTACAAATAGTTTATTTGTACAGTAAATGTGTACCAATTATACAGTAAATGTGGTGTAGTAAGAAGTAAATTTACTTGTTACTACCATAAATGTCTACATACTAAAATGAAGTGAAGTAGAGAGTAAAAGTTGCTAGTAGATTTGAAGTAGCCAAAAATGTACTGCATAGGTGAAAATTGTCTGAGCGTTAAAAGGACAGTTCACTAAATAATAAATACAAAATCTCCATTTACTCACCCGTTTTAGATTTTTTGTTGTTGTTAAACACACTATACGATTCGTTTCAGAATTGCAGGTGCATTTCAAGCATTTTCATTTGCTTTCCTTAAGCAGGAATGATTTACAACAAATGTTTGATTTACAATACACTTAATCCATTATTATTGTAAAGTAATCCAGAGTGCTTACACATGATAGGAAGCATTTAGTTCTGTTACTAATTGTTGTTTAACGAATCCTCAATCTCATTCATTCATTAATTTTCTTGTCGGCTTAGTCACTTTATTAAGCCGGGGTCGCCACAGTGGAATGAACCGCCAACTTAACCAGCACTTTTGTACGCAGCAGATGCCCTTCCAGCCGCAACCCATCTCTAGGAAACATCCACACTCACACACTACCTACTGCGCCACTACATCACCATGAACTTTTAAACCATAACATAGTTGACAGTAACCAAAGAGCTTAGAAGGACCAAGAGGCGACACACAATAGAACATTCCTTTGCAACAGCAGCGCCCAGCAACAGCCCTGGATTCCACCATTTTGGAGTGAAAGCAGTCGCATGTCCATTGAGTCTTATTGCTGTCGCAATGGCAAGCAGCTGCTTTGTTTTTTATTTGTTTATTTAAAAAGCACATTAAAGCTGAGGTACTACCTGAAAGACAACAATACAACACTTACCATCACAATCATCAGCACTGTTAATACTTTATTTTACAGACTTAAGAATATGCTGTTGTTCTATTGGAATTTTCATTCCAAAATGGCCGCCGCGCCTTCTAGTGGCTGTTTGCTAAATCGCACTAGAGTGTCGATTTATCTCTTGATTCTATGCTCTTTGCAGTAACAGAGTTAACAATTTATGACACCATTTTATGCTTCAGCTCAAGATGCAAACCTCAAGTGTAACTGTTCACAATAAGGTCGTCACAGTCACATAGTGGTTAGCATGATCGCCTCACAGCAAGAAGGTCGCTGGTTCGAGTATTGGCTGGACCAGTTGACATTTCTGTGTGGAGATTGTATGTTCTTCCTGTGTTTGTGTGGGTTTTTTTTTCAGGTGCTCCGGTTTCCCCCACAGTCCAAACACATGCGATATAGGTGAACTAAATAAGCTAAGTTGACCGTAGTTTATGTATGTGAAGGAGAGTTTATGGGTGTTTACCAGTGTTGGGTTGCGGCTGGAAGGGGATCCACTGCGTAAAACATATGCTGGATAAGTTGGCAGTTCATTCCGCTGTGGCAACCACTGATTAATAAAGAGACTAAGCCGAAAAGAAAATGAATAAATGAATGAATGAATGAATGTTTACAATAACAGTAGACAATTAATTTACTATTGATGTATCTTGAACATTTTGTATAAAATAATGAGAGAAAAATAATGACATGCCTTAATGCCTTCCTCCCGTCAGAGGAAATTACATCACTTGGAGCAAGTCACATGTTTTTTTCTACAAGAGTTCTAAAGATTTCAGTGCCTTTTTTTATAACCAGTATAACCAGAACATATTGACAGACAACATATTACTGAAATAACAGATAATGCAGAAAATAGAGGTTTCATGAAGTGATAGATAGATAGTGGGAGTTTTTACGGTAAAATTTTTGGGGCAAAATGCCCCTAAATACACATTCGAGCATTACTTTTAGAGATAAGTTGATATATTTTCTATTATATATGGAACACGTATATTAATAATGTTAAAACTAATGGCCACTGCAATAGTATTCTCTTTTTATATTATGGATGTCATAGGCTACTGGTTTCCAACATTTTTGAAAATAGCTTTTTTATTATTATTATTAGAATATGCAAAAGGTACACAAATTGGGATCATACAAATACAAAGAAAATAAAACATCAACAAAAACAACAACAATACAGTCGGGGACTGGCAGGTGCGTGTGTTTATGTGTGTGTGTGTGTATGTATGTGTGTGTGCATGTAATGGTAAATTGGTGGACAGGTCAGAGTACATACATACATATATATATGTATATATATGTATATATATATATATATATATATATATATATATATATATATATATATATATATATATATATATATGTGTGTGTGTGTGTATATATATATATGGATATATATATGTATGTATATATATATATATATATATATATATATATATATATATATATATATATATATATATATATATATATATATATATATATATATATATATATATATATATATATATACAACAGTTCAAAAACAGTTCTCAAATTTGATTGGCTGATAGCCGTGCGATATTCTGCAATATCAGAACTCCTACAGCCTCTTTACCCTTTGTGTATTACTCCGCCCACATACAGCCAGCAAACAGCAGACACTACAGATCTAAAGTTTAAAAGATGCTTTCTCAACTGTTTAACTATCAGCTTATGATTGGAATCCAGAAGGAAGTAGTTCCTCATACAAATGGAGTTTTTGACACTCTCCATGTTTGATTTTATTTTTATATAAACAGTTGCCGTCATACTGTTGTATAAACGCAATATCACACTCGTAGCAGTGCGATATGGCTGTATATCGGCACTGGTGGCGGCACTAAGGTACTCGGCCTGTGGCCTCGTGCCAATGCACACCTCCCATCAGTGCCGATATACAGCCATATCGCACTGCTACGAGTGTGATATTGCTCAAATATATATATATATATATATATATATATATAAATAAAACAGATGAAAAGAAACCAGTCAGTGGTAAGGAGTGACACATAGATGGTAATGTATGATAGTAATAATGACAGTACAAAGAAATAAAGGACAACAGTAATAATAACTGACAATAAATCACAAGTAGTACACCAACTACTACTACTACTACTACAGAAAGTTACTAATGTTACAACTACTGCTGCTGCTACTACAGCCACAACCACGACTTCTACTACTACTGATACTACTACAACAATGACTACTACAGCGTCTACTACAATTTATACTACTACAACAACATCTTCTACTACTGAAACTACTACAACGTCTACTACAAAATAGCTTTTGTGTTCAACAGGTAAAAAAAAAAATTCAAACTGGTTTAGAATAAGATATGAGTGAAAACTGGTCATAAAGTTCATATTTCTAATACTGCTTTTCATGGCCAATACCTGTCATTGAGGGAAATGTCAATTTATTGTTTATTTCTGTTTGCTGTTGTTTTCATCATGACACCAGTGATAATAGAATACAGTTCAATAACCATTACATTTTGCCTTGTTACTCTTCCCTCCCATCTCTCCCCCCGTCTACGTTAGCTAGTTGTGTTTTCATTTAGATTGCAGTTCTTAATAATCAGGTAGTGTGTAGATAAGAAGAGTGTGTGTGTAATCATGACCACAGGTGCAGCTGAAGCAGGTTGTGCCCTGTACACATCAGGAGCAGCTGGAGCACAGTTTAGCAGCCGAGAGGAGGAGGATGAGACTCGTTCATCATGACACCATGCAGGACTTGCTCAACAACAAAACCTTCCAGAGAAGCTGCAGTGAGGGTGAGTGTCGAAAGAAATGGAGCCACTTCCCTTTTGGTTAAGGCTGTGGCCATATTCTACACAGTCACAGAGTGAATGTATGCACTATAATATGTATGTGATAATATCTCAGACAGAGTGAGTTATTTGAAATGTTAGGGACAGTTCTAATTGTTTATATATATATATATATATATATATATATATATATATATATATATATATATATATATATATATATATATATATATATATATATATACATATATATATATATATACAGTTGAAGTCAGAATTATTAGCCCCCCTGAATTATTAACATCCCTGTTTATTTTTCCCCCACTTTCTGTTTAACGGAGGGAAGATTGTTTCAGCACATTTCTAAACATAATAGTTTTAAAAAGTTATTTCTGATAACTGATTTATTTTATCTTTGCCATGATGACAGTAAATAATATTTTACTACATATTTTTCAAGACACATCTATACAGCTTAAAGTGAGATTTAAAGGCTTAACTATGTTAATTAGGTTAACTATGCAGGTTACGGTAATTAGGCAAGCTATTGTATAATGATGGTTTGTTCTGTAGATTATCGGAAAAAAATTAGCTTAAAGACGCTAATAATTTTGTCCCAAAAATGGTGTTTAAAAAATTAAAAACTATTTTTATTCTAGCCGAAATAAAACAAATAAGACTTTCTCCAGAAGAAAAAAGATTATCAAACATACTGTGAAAATGTCCCTGCTCTGTTAAACATCATTTGGGAAATGTTTAAAAAAGTAAAAAAAATCAAAAGGGGGCTAATAATTCTGAATTCAACTGTATTTATATATATATATATACAGTCGTGTCATTGATGTTTTCACACTGCATGGCTATCTGGGCTAGTGTTTCGTCACTGTTTTGTTTACACTGCTGGATGGATCGGCGACAGGGACTTTCACATTGCATGACTTTACCATAGGAAGAATCGCTGACAACTTCGTCCAAACTACGTCTCACAGCCAAAAACACGTAGTATATCTTTTGTTATTAACTACATAACGAGAAAGAAGCCTTTAATGGGTAGAAAATGTACATATTTGCTCACCTGAGTTTAAAGGGAATTAGCCATTTCTCCTCAACGTTGATAATAAACTAATTTCTTTCTGTATGAAACGTCAAACAGACACGGTTGCTCTTGAGTCCTGTCAAACCTCCACTAGTTTTTCCTCCATTTCGTGGGTCCAAATAAACCGAAAAAGAGCGCTTTTAACTTCTCCCCCAGCCTCCCGCTGGCCTGCAGCAGGTATACACTACACACAAGTGAATGCCGCTCTCTCATTGGCTGTAGGCGATCGCTGATGTTATTTTCAGTCAAAACTTAATTCACACAGCATGAATTGAATCGCCGACAGCTCCAGATATTTAGCACGCCAAATATCTCGCAGGCATCGGCGACTCATCGGCGATTCTCTCAGATCGCGTCTTTGATAGTTCATACTGAGTGATTGTCACTTACGTGCACGAGCAGCGATTTGCCTGTGATTTTAGGCATTTGTCGGCGATTTCTCAAAACCTGTCGGCGAGCCAAAATCGGGACTAAAATTACGCAGTCTGAACTAGGCATTACATGGACCTCTGTAATCTAGTTATTTGCCCTAATAGACAATAATATAATTAAGGTATTCACATGAAGTGCATTCATGTAAGAGTTTCCTGTAATTTTGGGTGACTTTAACTGTAGTTTGGCAGTTTAATTTTAACTCATTTCATTCATGCCCCCGTGACAAACTGGGGAATTAGACGCAAATAAGGAGTAAGGACTAGTAAGTGTGAGTGTTATGGAATTTGATAACGCACGCCGAATAGAAAAGAAAAAACTTTCGCATTTTGCAGTGTGTGTGTGCGCAGTCCTTCACTGACAGCTGTGTGGATCTTGTTTGAAAGTATGGTGAAAAGTCCTACATGACGGTAATAGTTTGATTGCGGTGTTTACTTCAATAATGCGACTAATACAGTATATGCAAACTCCATGTCTTAATTCCATTTCTGTTTAGTTCAGTTATGACTTTAGTCTGATTAAGGTGATCAAAAAAACGCTGTTTGGAGCTTATGTAGGCCTACAGTTCAAAATTCATGTTTAACTGAATAAACAGTTAGTAAACACAAGTACATCTTATTAAAGATAATTTATTTTCATCACCAATTATCATAGTAGAACAGTTTCTCAAGCAGTTTGTGATGCATGTGATGCAGATGAACCCCTGGTCTAATGCGCCACCTTGCTTGAGAAACCCATTCTCTAAGACTTAACTTTAGTAATTATTTGGGTAGCACACATATTCTGAATGCCTTTGGCAGAATTCAAACGAGCCATTTTAATCTAGATTAATCTAGATTAATTCCAAGATTATATATAATAACCATGCAGACATGGTCAATTTGGTATCGGTTCAGTAATAGATCATAACCAGTTATTATGTACTGATATCATTTATTTCATATGCATTATGTTGCGGTAGAATGCTATGGTGAGGGAGGTGAGTGCGAGTAATTAAAATACTCCAACTACATAAAAACAGACAACTGTGCATAATTCACTGTGTGTGAGATAGCTGGACAGTCTTTTACTGACATCGAAGTACAGCAGAACCCAGTATTACACTGCTGTGGAGAAAATAAAAGCTGTAAAACTCCAGCTCTGCTTCTCTCTCTGTTTTCTTTGGGCCCATCAAATTAAATGTATATCTATCTGCTTTATTAAAGGACAAATTTGTATTATAGATATCATATAACAAAACTTTTAAAATTTAAATACAAAAAATGTGTTGTAAAATTTTTTTTTATTTGTGTTTGGAAAGAATCGCCAATGGGCGAAGCAGTGGCACAGTAGGTAGTGCTGTCGCCTCACAGCAAGAAGGTCGCTGGGTCGCTGGTTCGAGCCTCGGCTCAGTTGGCGTTTCTGTGTGGAGTTCGCATGTTCTCCCTGCGTTCGCGTGGGTTTCCTCCGGGTGCTCAGGTTTCCCCCACAGTCCAAAGACATGCGGTACAGGTGAATTGGATAGGCTAAATTGTCCGTAGTGTATGAGTGTGTTTGTGTGAATGTGTGTGTGTGGATGTTTCCCAAGGCATCCGCTGCGTAAAAATGTGCTGGATAAGTTGGCGGTTCATTCCACGGTGTCGACCCCAGATTAATAAAGGGACTAAGCCGACAAGAAAATGAATGAATAAATGAATGAATGTAAGAATCGCCAGTGCACCGTGATGATAATTGTAACCGAACCGTGAAACCAGTGTAGTTTCACACCCCTGATATAGATATATTTATTTTTATATGTATAGACTTTTTTTGTCTTACTATTCAGATAAATTCTAATGACTATCTAATTGACTATGACTATTCAGACATTTTTTTCACAAAATGTTCAGCTTATATTGCAATAACAAATTACATACTCGTAATTCTGTGGTCTTATCTTTTCTATTCCACAAAAAGTTTATATTTTGTTTTCTCGGAAATCTCACAGTTCTGCCTCTCTGTTTTTCTGTTTTACGATGGCTGAGAGAGCTCAAAAGTGTTGCAAGTAAAAGGATCACTCCACTTTTTTTGGAAATAGGCCAATTTTACAAGTCACCTAGAGTTAATCAGTCTCTTGGTCTAGTGGAAGCACTTTTAAAGCTCAACTGTTTAATTTGAGGTGACTTTAAAAAAAAATAAAAAAAGTGGAGTGTTCCTTTAAGAAAACACAAGCAAATAGAAAAACACTCAAATTGAGAAACATCTACATCAACTTGACAACACACACAGACGAGTTTTCACAACAAATATACAAATTACACTTGCGAATATACAAATACACAAACACAAATAATGCAGACCATAATGGAAATTAGTTAATTAAATAAAATTTAATTTTATGGCTAAAAATATACAAACAGCAAAGAATAGTATGATCAGGAGGACATTAAAATAAGAAAAAAAACTCACTTTTCAGATCTCCTACAACACAGCTGACTTTAAACGGAATGCTTTTTTGGTGTCCCCTGACACATTATCATTGGGGTCTGCATTATTTGCACCTCGTTTCTGCATTTGCAAGTGTTGTAAGAATTTGTATGCATGTGTGTGTTGGCAAATTGATGAAGATGTTTTATCAATTTAGTTTTTTTTACTTGCTGCATGTTTGAGCTCGTCTCACAACTCTGACTTTTTTGAATCTCTGAATACAGAGTTTACATGTTGAAATTCTGCTTTTTTTTTTAGAATTGTGGGTTAATATGTCATAATTTTGACATCATTTTTTTTTTTAATCTGAATTTATACCCCACTTCTTTCTTTGAATTTTATGTTAAATACATCTGATAGTTCAGACTTTTTTCATGATTTTTTCCCCCGGCATAAACAAATAAACAAATAAATAGATGAGCATATAAAAAGCATGCTTTCCCACCAAAAAAAAAGTTAACTGTGACTATCTTCATAATTCTGTATTTAGTTGCATTGCAAGTCATAAGGTAAAAAACATTGTGATGTAAAGTTGCAGTAATGTTTTAATTTTCATTGTGAAGATAAGCTTCTATCATACTGTAACTAAATGATGGCAGAATATGAATTCTTAGAGTGAACTATCACCACAAAAATACTACATCTTATCTAGACAATCATTTAATTTCCTCCAAATATTTCTTTAGTGTCTTGAGGAGGTGTGTTATTGTTTTTGTGAGGCAGAGAACCGTGATGAAGATGCAGCTGTGCCCACCGAAAGAACAAGAGTGGAGAGTGTGGAGCTGGTACTTCCTCCTCATGCCAATCACCAGGTCAATACATTCGGCGGCCAGATTATGGCCTGGATGGAAAACGTCGCAACTATTGCTGCCAGGTGTGTGCCTGCATGCTTACAAAGTACATTTTTTATGCAGAAGTTAATATTTAGCTTATTTACTCTTATCCTGCACTAGATCAGGGTTCAAGGTTTGTAATGTTGTCACATTGTGACAGTTTATGAAAAGCTTTAGTTGAAACAAAAAAGTCCAAAAGTTCAAAGATTATAAACTCAAAGTACATAAACTTTTAAAAAGGTGAAATGTCTCACAATCATTCTACTTGTCTCAAAATGTATTACATGCAACAGCAATTCAGAGTCCTGAGTTTTTTCCTGAATTGTAGAAGTCTAAAATCTCAGATTTGTTTTTTTTCAATTGATTCCTTTCACAATAAAGATTATAATTTCTGATGTCCATTCAGACTATTTACTCTAAAGTTGGAGTTTACATCTTGATGTTTACTGTTGTCTTCATCATTGTTCTGAATTTACATTTTGCAATTTGGAATTGTTTCCATGAATATATTTCCAGATATATATCGTACAGTTCAAATGGTTTTCTTGAAGTTTATTATCCCCCAATTCTTTTTTTGCACCAAATGGAACTACTATTAAATATATAATATAATATGTTTGTGAAATATATAAGATTTTGTTCATGTCTATTAGCTTTAGATCACTAAGCCTGCATTTTGTGCTCAGGAGTAAGTGCTCTGTGTTGTTAAAAAGTTCCAATAGTTGAAAATGTGCTCGCTTCAGAGCTTTAAACGAACAGAGCTGGCATTTTCAGCACTTTGGTGGACACATGGCCTCAGAACTTTCAGCATGCTAGTCAACTTCTATTTTAAAATAAATAAATTTATATACACTGTAAAAAATTATGTGTTCCACACAAGTGATGTGTGTTGGGACAACATGAAGGAATTATGTTAATTATTAGTTTTTACAAATTTAAGTAAATTGGACATAAAACAATTAAATTGTCCCAAACAAACTCAAGAATTCATTCAGTCATTCAATGATTCATTCATTTTCTTTTCGGCTTAGTCCCTTTATCATTCCATGGTCGCCACAGCAGGAATGAACCACCAACTTATCCAGCATGTTTTTTATGCATTGGATGCCTTTGCAGCCGCAACCCATCTCTGGGAAACATCCATACACCCTCATTCACACTCATACACTACGGGCAATTTAGTTTACCCAATTCACCTGTATCGCATGTGTTTGGACTATGGGGGAAACCGGAGCACCTGGAGGAAACCCATGTGAGGGCAGGGAGAGCGTGCAAACTCCACACAGAAACGCCAACTGACCCAGCCGAGACTTGAACCAGCAACCTTATTGCTGTGAGACTTCAGCACTACCTTTTGCGTTACTGCATCGCCAAATCAAGAATTTTGTTGTTTTAACTAAGTACAAATAAGTAATTTGAACAAACAGCAGATGTCATTTTTTGAATGTACTGAACAGACCTCTTTGTAAAAACATTTACAGATATGAAACTTAATTATATGAACCCAACTAGCAATTTTGTGACTAAAAGATGTCTAATCAAGAGTGTAACTTTAATTAGAGATGTGAGGTGTGGGGACAAAATGGGGAAACTGGAATTTACATACATTTAGGGAGTATGACGATACTAATCCATAAAAAAATAGGTTGATTTAACAAATTAAATTACATAATATATATATATATATATATATATATATATATATATATATATATATATATATATATATATATATATATATATATATATATATATATATATATATATATATTTATATATATGTTGTTGTTTTTTTTTTTTATCAGTATCAGTAATATAAATGGCAGATTTATGCAAACTGATAGACAGCAGCACAATTAATATTTAGGCTAACTTTGAATAAAAATTATAATTTTTAATAAGCATATTTCATGCATATACTACATATTTAGAGAATAAAAAAACATTATTTTCTTTCCTGGTGCTATTTTTAATTCCTCAATGAAAGACGAACATCAAGAGGTTTAAATATTCTGTCTGACAGAAAAAAATGATTGCCTGACCTGAGCTAATATACTGATTCAACCAACTCACATCTCATTTTTTCATTCATTCATTCATTTTCTTGTTGGCTTAGTCCCTTTATTAATCCGGGGTCGCCACAGCGGAATGAACCGCCAACTTATCCAGCAAGTTTTTACGCAGCGGATGGCCTTCCAGCCGCAACCCATCTCTGGGAATCCTTTTTTCATTTATGCTGGTAATAAAGCCATTTGTTTCTGCCTGGCATTTCATGCCTGATTGAAAAGATCCTTTCAAGCACAATACTTGCTCATTACAGCTTTCAATGAGTTATTTTTACTCAGAGTTATGGGACCCTGTGTAAATTTGGTCTGTCAGTGAATAATAGATGTCTACTAGAGCCCAATCACAGATTAGTCATCAAATAGATAGATTAAACAGACTTCACACATTCTTGTAGTTGCTGACTAGTCTATTTTTGATCTACTGTCTCTAGATTTTCACTGACAGCCCAAATTTAGCCATTTTTTCAATCCAAAATGTGGTCCATATGTTCTCTATGTTTTGACTTCTTTTAAAACATACAAAAAGAACTGTGGCACCAAATGTTTTTCCTTTTATAGTCAGAATGTCAGCACAAGAAAAAAAATCGGACAAGTCTAATAATAAATATGTTGAAAAGTAAATATTTATTTGCTTTCTCTTTTTAACAGTCGTTTATGCAATGCTCATCCTACTCTGAGGGCCATAGACATGTTTCACTTCAGAGGACCTTCTCAGGTCGGAGATCGGTTGATTCTGAAGGCCATTGTCAACAACACCTTCAAGAACAGGTGGGCTTGTATTAATATGCACCCAAGAGCTGTGTTTAGATTTAAAGGAGTAATGTGCCACTGCTCATTGTGTTATCTGTGGATTTGCAGTATGGAGGTTGGCGTCTGTGCAGAGGCGTATATTGGAGAGGAGCCTCTGAGGCACATTAACAGCGCCTTCATGACATTTGAGGTGCTGGATGACAAAGGAAGGCCACGTCCGCTGCCTTTGATAAAGCCTGAACCTAAGGTGAGGAGTTTGAATCTAAAATCACATTGAGTTTATTGTATAATAATTAAAAAATCCTCATTTATGTCATTAAGATTCAAAGGGAAATGAGACTAAGGGTGTTTATTATTGCATTCTAAATTAAGTTGATTACGTTAACCTAATTGTTTTTACAAATTAAAGTGTATTTAAGCTGCCCCCCCCCAATCAATAAATAAATAAATAAAAAACTGAAGGACTGTGTTATTTCAGCGCATTATAAATAAGTAGTCTGAACAAGCAGCAAAATTTTTTTTTAAATTTTATTTACTAGTTTACTAAGCAACAAAAACTGCTCAATTGAATGTAACTACCTACTTTGTATGTATAAATATATGATAAATGATCAAATAAGATGAAAATGTAATTTTTAATTTTTCACAGGAGGGACAGAGGAGATATCAGGAGGCTCTTGCTAGGAAGAAGATTCGACTTGATAGGTAGCAAACCTGGAGCTTATTCCTTTATAAACCAAACTAAATAGTGTGAGATAGGGATGGGAAGATTCATCGATATGTATCGATACGCGGTCGTGCGCGTGCACGATGCGAGTGCATCGGTTGAGCAGCAGAGGACGAATGAAATTTTGGAAGCAAATCGAGATGCATCGGTTTTTGCGAGATGCATCAATTTTTCCGAGATACAGCTTATATGTTTAATATAGAATGTATTTTTTATTTATTAACAAGTGTTGTCAACCTGTTTTTGGCGCATAATTTAATCGACCTACATAAAGTAAGCCTTAGCAACGGATTTGCGGATGTGTACACTTACACTACAACTCAGTGTATCAGGTGTGCGGATGAAGCTAGTGGAGCGCACTCAGAAAGCGCGAGAAGCAAAACAAACATTTTATTCCCCACTGAGTTTTAAATCTAAAGTATGGCAAGCAACATTATGGATTTAAGGATGGACGACATGACAGGACAGATGCAATTTGCAAAATGTGCCGCGCATCTATAAAATACGCGGGCAGTATGACTAATCTGAAATCTCACTTGAAGCGGCGCCACGGTGTTGTTGTGAAAGCATCTTCCAGGGTTCCTGCATCCCCGGCTTTCGCACTGCATCAACCAGCTCTAAAAGTGGTGAGAAAAGCATTGCAAGTTTTTTTTTCCGTGCGCAACAGTTTTGTGCGCTCTACGCCAATAACGAATGCTATTGCATTGTTCATCTGCAAAGATATTCAGCCTAGTGTCACGGAGAACGAAGGTTTTAAACACCTCCTCCTGTTAATTTTTATTTAATAATAATAATAATAATATTAATAATAATAATGATAACAATAATGGGTGTCACAGTGGCACAGTGGGTAGTTTGACCACCTCACAGCAAGAAGATTGCTGGTTTGTTATATTTTTATTAGCCTGTTGTTTACAGTGACAGTGATGTTTCAACGCAGCATAACACTGCTAGTTCACAACCTTAAGTTTTGAATAATCAGTGGCAAAATATCTTTGTAAAACTTGTTTTCATAGTTGAAAAGTTAAATCACAATTCTTGTTGTGCAATGGTAAACCTTTATGTTGAAAGAGTGCAAATATATATATATATATATATATATATATATATATATATATATATATATATATATATATATATATATATATATATATGTATATATTTAATATATATTGCACTTATACATTCTGTTTATCTTGAAAATGCTTAAATAATATGTGCTATATGTTTTAAAATGGCCCTCTACTGTAAACTGACACTCTGGCTCTGAGAGAAGAGCCAGTTTGTAAAAAAAGTCTTGGTTTTGCTTGGTTTATAAATAATCAAACTCATTCAATGGCACAGCATCCTCTTTCACATCATCTCATAAACTTGATCTAATTAGTTAGTGCTGAAATATCGCATCGTATCGTGATATGGGTGTGAATCGTATCGTGTTGCATCGCAATATGTCACAAATGTATCGCTAATATATCGGATCGTATTCTTTGTATCGAGATGCGTATCGGATCGGCATTATAGCTTAGATGCCCAACCCTAGTGTGAGAAGAAACACTATAACACACTCAGCTGACCCACAGATGGCGCTGTCGCTTTATATAACTGCTAGAATTACATCTATAATTTCTTTTCTTTTCGGCTTAGCCCCCTTATTAATCTGGGGTCGCCACAGCGGAATGAATCGCCAACTTATCCAGCATATGTTTTATGCGGTGGATGCCCTTCCACCTGCAACCCATCACTGGGAAACACCCACACACTCATTCACACTTGAATTCATACACTACGGTCAATTTTAGCATACCCAATTCACCTGTACCACTTCTTTGGAGTTGTGGGGGAAACCCACGCGAACACGGGGAGAACTTGCAAACTCCACACAGAAATGCCAACTGATCCAGCCGAGGCTCAAACCAGCAACCTTCTTGCTGTGAGGCGAACGTGCTACCCACTGCGCCACCGCCACCGTGTCGCCCCTAAAATTAAATCCATTATTTAGAATTTTTTTTACATTTTAGAATACTTATGTGCTACAATGTACTATATTAAGTATACTTAATCACTGAAATGTCATTCTAATATTTTATACTATTGTTATCATAATTGTACAACAATTTAGTTTCATATTTAATACATATTTTCATTTGATAGATTTTAATTGTATTATTTTCTTGATCTAAAGCAGGGGTGTCAAACTCAGTTCCTGGAGGAACAGCTCTGCACAGTTTAGTTTCAACCCTGCTTCAATCCACTTACCTGTAGGTTTCAAACAAGCCTGAAGGACTCGATTAGTTTGATCTTTTGTGTTTTAGATTGGAGTTGGAACTAAACTGTGCAGAGCTGCAGCCCTCCAGCAACTGAGTTCCACAACTGTGCTCTAAAGCATTTCTTTAGCTAAACTGGTTTTGTGTAAATCTGCGGTCACACTAGAGTTTGAGCTTGCGAAATTCTGTCGAACAGCGCTGTGAAAAGGGGCGGGATTAAACAACGTTTTTAGACATTTAAAAAAGCGAGCATTTTGTCCATATTTTCAATTTCTGTCCAGAGAGGTCCTGTTTTGAATTTCAGTTGGTCTCACACAGTCAAGTGATGCGATTTCGGAGGTCAGAGTTCACCAAGCTTGAATTTTAACTGCAAAACTTGACGCATGAGCTTGCGTTTCCGGACTGACACATTCGTATATATATGAATGGAGTTCTATGGTGAGAAAAATCCAGTGTGACCGCAGCTTCAATAATAGGTCTCAAACTCAATTCCTGGAGGGCCGCAGGTCTCCAAAGTTTTGCTCTTAACCCTAATCAAACACAGCTGATCCAAATAATCAAGGTGTTCAAAAATTGGTTCATGAACACCTTCATTAGTTGGATCAGCTGTGTTTAATCAGGGTTGGAGCAAAACTGTGCAGAGCTGCGGCCCTCCAGGAATTGAGTTTAAGACCTATGGTGTTAATAAATCTTCATCAAAAACAAACGCAAAAAAAGATTTAGTTCACCAAATATCAATATCAATTTTCCTCAGGAAGTACATCATCTCATGTAAGCAGACCGAGGTGCCACTTTCTGTCCCATGGGACCCCAGTAACCAGGTAATTTTCCTCATTATATTTTAAAAGAAAAACAAACAAACTGAGAGTATTTAGACTTTAAAAGTCCAGATGTATGCCACAAAGGTAACTTTAAACATTTTATAAATGAAAATTAAGCAAGAGACTCTGAATTATGAAACTGTCTTGCCATAAATTGTTTTAAAAAGGATTGGATAATTTTCTAAAATATTTAGGGGAATGTTTTGCTAATGTCACAATCAAATATAGTACACCCTGGAATTATTCACTCGAGGGCATAAAAGTTGAGAAGCATGTTATCTAGAGAAAAACATTATATTTTAATGTTGTTTTAAATTATTTCTGCAGCTAAATTAGATGCTAAAAGAGAGAGCTAGAGAACCTTCAAAGGATTATACAGGGGCTTTACAGGTTTTTGTATGGCAAATATTGCACCTCAAAACCCTCAATGATCCACTAAGAACTGCTGTAGAACATTTTTTCACTTTATAATTGGAAAGATTTCTATAATAAAATATCAAATTACATCAAATATATCTAATTAGACATAACATTTTGTAAAAGTTTTGTAATTTTCATATATAGATGATGTCAAAATTATTAGCACTCCTGTGAATTTGTTTTATTTTTCATATATTTCCCAAAATGATTTTTAACAGAGCAAGGTATTTTTCACAGTATCCTATAGTATTTCCTATAATATTTTTTCATCTAAAAAAAGTATTATTTGTTTTATTTAGACTAGAATAAATGTAGTTTTTAATTTTAAAACAATGCCTTGCTTATTAACCTCAACTTGCCTAGTTAACCTAATAGTCAACATTTGAGTGTCACTTTAAGCTAAATAATATTATCTTGAAAATATCTAGTAAAATATTATGCACTGTCATCATGGCACAGATAAAATAAATCAGTTATTAAAACTATTTTGTTTAAAAATCTGTTGACAAAAATCCTCTCTCTGTTAAACAGAAATTGGGGAACAATATAAAAGAATTAAACAGGATGAACAGGATGTCTAATAATTCTGACTTCAACTGTATGCATGAAATAAAAAAGCCACAAAGTGCCTTGAAAAAAAGTGTCATTTGTGTCTGATTTATATAAATTGCTTTACTTTATAAAATATATAAAGTTGTTGGTCAGTTAAAACTGTAAAACGATCACTTCCAATCCTGGTCCTCAGAGTGGTTTCTCTGAATGCTTTACAGGTTTGTTCCATTAGACTGCAAGTGGCCTGTGAAGTGGACATTACACAGGATATTCTGCCACGTTCATTCCAGTTAAAAAAATGTGTTCAATTGATGAGTGTGAGACTGATTTCTATGCAGATCTCATGATTATGTTTAAATAACGGTACATACAGGTGAAGTCAAAAGTATTAGACCTTCTGTGATGTTTTTTTATGTTTAAAGGGCCATAAAACCCCCCACTGTCGGTTCAAGTCTACCTCAGAATTATTTTAAAAAATGCATCACAATGGGCGTGGAGCTCTGCGAGCACAGGCAGGAGAGGGCGTGGTCAGCCGAACAGGGGAGAAGGAGGGGAGTGGACAACTATCGTCAGTTGGCTCACAAAATGAGACACAAACAATGAGGAGACCCATGATTTTATAGTTTACAAAGTTAAAATGCAAAGAAATAATTAGTGATTTAATGCCCAGCTACATTTGTTACTTGTAATTCCATATACACACAACCACAATTTATATCATTATAAAGATAATCGTATTTATATGAGCACTATAAATGAGGACTTCTCCCTATGGTAATCTGGAGGATTTAGGCGAACACAGCAGCACGGCGATGTATCTAAATGTGAACGAACTCCTCTGATAAAAGACAAAGGATGCCATTCTCCAATTCTTTTACTGCTCTGCTGACAAAAATGTTTGCTGCGCACATACAGTTTTGCTGTATCGGCCCTGACAGCATTGCAGGGAAATACACACAACAAACCCCATGGATCATGGAAACAAACACTTATGACCCTTTATGAACAGCTAAATACTGTGCGCTGTGGGTCCACGTATGCGGTCTCACCCAGTCATCAACATAAGGTCTCACAGCTTGGCACTGGCAGGTCTGTCTGTCTTGCCTTCGGAAAGCACACCAGTCATGAATAATTCAGAAGGGTTGGGGCTGGGGGGGGCTAGGGGAGGGGGGTCATTTTGGAAGGGCACTTTCTATCCAAAACTAAAAAGGGCATGTGGACTGCACTAGTTGAGCCCTATGTGTGCACGTGCCTGGGCGCGCCATCACTCCACTTGCAGTTTTGCGCTACTTCACCAATTTTGATCCCGCCCCAAAAATCATTTAATCCCCCCGGACGATGAACTTAGCTGTCAAAAGCTCAAAATTATCCAGTTTTCCCCACAATCAAAGCTAACAGGTGCTAACATTGTCTTAAGTGATGCTCAACACACACAAATCTGTTAAAAAATATTTAAAAATGCACTCCAGGGTTTCTTAAACCTTTAACAGAACAAGGGATTTTTCACAGTATTTCGCAGTATAATATTTTTTTCTTCTAGAGAAAGCTTTAAGTTTTTAAAACCATTTTAAGGTCAATATTTTAGCCCCCTTCAGCAATACTTTATTTTGATTGCCTGCAGAACAAACCACCATTATACAATGACTACCTAACTCGTCTAATTAATCTAACTAACTTAGTTTAGTCTTTAAATATCACTTTAAGCTGAGTACTAGTATTTTAAAAAATATCTAGTAAAATATTATGTCCTGTCATCATCATTACTTTTCGGTTTAGTCCCTTTATTAATCCAGGGTCGCCACAGCAGAATGAACCGCCAACATATCCAGCATATGTTTTATGCAGCGGATGCCCTTGCAGCTGCAACCCAACACTGGGAAACACCCACACACTCTTGCATTTACACACATACACTACGGTCAGTTTAGCTTATTCAATTCACCTATAGCGCAAGTTTCTGGACTGTGGGAGAAACCACAGCACCCAGTGGAAATCCAATGTCCAGGTAGAACATTCAAACTCCTCACAGAAATGCCACTGATCTAGCCAAGGCTCAAACCAGCAACCTTCCTGCTGTGAGGTGATCGTGCTACCCACTGCGCCACTGTTATGCCCCATACTCTCTTCATGGAAAATATAAAAGAATATTAAAAAAATAAGCTATTAGAAATGAGTAATTAAAACTATTATGTTTAGAAATATGTTAAAAAATATATATTCTCCCCGGGGGGGGAAATGGGGGGCTAATAATTCAACTTCAAATATTCAAAGACTCTGAAAATCTTTTATTTTATGTGAAGTAAACTTGTAAACTGAGCTGATTTGCCGTGTGCAAGTGTTTGCAGTGAAGATGTGAACACAGTTGCTTCTTGGTGTGCTCTTTTAACGAGCTGGTTATCTAAGGCAGGTGTGTTCAATAAGAAATGTTTGTAAAAGATGGAGCATGAGGACCAGGATTGAGAAGCAATGCTCATGATATTGGCTACATTTAATGAAAATACAATATATAGTTTTATATAATTTTAGTTTTGTATGCTACTGTTGTTAAGAAAAATAATGTGCCCAACAGATTGTGTTTTAATTTTTCAGGTATACTTGAGCTACAATAATGTGTGGGCCTTAAAAATGCTTGCAGCCAAAAACAACTGGGACCTGATCTCAAAGAAGAACCGTGTAAGCACTGCTTTCTGTATGTCGACCTGATATTTTAGATTCACATTTTTTAACCAGATACTTTTTGTTTTGCAGGTGAGTCTGTATACGGTGGAGGAGAGTCAGAGTCTGTGTTTCAAGGTGGAGGCAGAGATGGAGATCCCAGCACAGAGAGCCTTCACCCTGCTCTCAGATCTCAGCCGCAGACAGGAATGGGACGAACACTATACGTGAGAGTCACAGTACAGGAAAACCACACAGGCTTCACATGTGAGACTGGACCACAAAACCAGTCTTATGTTGCACAAGTACATTTGTGAAAACATCTAGAAATATTTTGTGATTCAAATTTATTATAGATTTTTATTTTATGGCAAACATTATTAGAAGGATAATTTAAAGAACGTTCCATGAAGAATTTTCTTTTGTAAATTATTAAAATATAACAAAACACATGCTGCGTCACTATTCAGATACTTATACTACACCCTAAAAGTAGGAACGCACAATGTATCGGCGACCATATCGTTATCGCCCGATAAATACTACTTGTGGGATTATCGTTATCGATCCGATATCCAAATTAGGCCGATATCTTTAAGCCAATAAATTACGTAATTGTACAGAACTGCCTGTCTCGCGCATATGTGGGCGGAACTTGTTCAGACTTGTCTAGTGCATATGGATTATAATGGATGTCTCCTCACATTGTTTATTCTTTCAAAGTCCGTCCTTTCTTCATGAGGTATTGCAGTGCGTTAATAACTCAGAAAGTAACCATGTTCCTTATCATTGTAGATATGTTTGATTGAGTGCTATTGTGTATATTGGTTTAAATCACCTCAGGAAAAAATATTACATGTGTAAACATCACAGCAGCGATGCACACGTGCTAAACAATATTATGCTCTATGTTTGTCATAAAGTCATCTGTGCTCAACGCTCAGGTTTGTTTTAAACTCTGACTCCGAGGGCAAATCTGCAGCCGCAGTTGAGTAAAACTTACAGCGGTTTATCATAAACTTTTCAACGATCATTTTTCCCGCAATGGGGTATATGCCGAAGCATGCTAATAGGACTTTTAATTTGCCAGTAACCTGGGTTAAGCGCTTCCGGCGAATTGAATGCCAATGCAAAATCCGGCGCGTTTAAGGTCTGTTTTCTTTAAAAATCAGCGATCTCCACTAGCTGAGTGATATCCGATTTAAAGTGGGTCTCAGATTGTACAAGAAGCACTGCATTAAATTACATGTTCCCCACCATATCTTTATAATATGAGCATTTATTTTACCCCAGTATATTCAATGGAGCTTCTGCGTTAGCCTGCCGATTCTGACGGGGGCGTACGAGTAAACAGCTTTTTGTCTCGTTTTACGCTTGAGCAACTAAATAAATGCTAAAGTTTATTTAACTGAATGTATTTTAATGACATTACAACATCGATGCTATATAAGGAACCGTATAAAATGGAAAAAAAGTTCACAGTAACAGGTCACCGGAAGTGTATCAGCATGGGAACAGCTCTAGCTCGGCATATACCCTATTGACAGCAAGAACGAATACAGAAGCGTTGTCTGATTGACAAGCACTGCAGCTACATGTGTTCAAAAGAATCTAAAACGCCAAATAGGATGAATTTATGCCACATTTTCTAAAGTAATACAATCTGTATTTAGCTTTTCACTTGTACAGTGGCTCTGAACTGTCAAAACACCTCTAAAAAAGGCTTTTTCGGACATGACATATTTGTACATGTGTACATCACTGTAACACATTTTATTCAAGACCTTTTGGGCTGGTTTCAGTCCTTAGCTCTTTCATTTTCATTTTATTTAAAATATATTTAACTTGCTTGTTGATTAAATCCCATTTTGTTATTTAACCTATTATTTTTATGCAGCAGTGAAGTTGCATGTTAATTTGCTACAAAGAAAAGGAAATCATTTATTTTGTGCATGCTGATTTATATGAAATTGTGAATATAGGTCTATATAATCACCTTGCATTTTTAAAATTATATCTTTTTTGCTAGCCATATATAACTTTCATTTTACAAAGGCCTATCTGAAAAAAAAAAGATTTTAGATACTTTCTAAAAACAACAAACACCAGAGGAGGTTTGAAATATTATTTATAAAGTATTTAAATACGATGATATTAATCAAATTGTGCAAACAGAGCATTTTTTGGGTGAGTAAAAGCAGAAACTAGGTGACCTTTTTATCTGTCATCCAGTCCTGCGCAGCTCCTCTTTACAAACGCATCGGGGAAAACTGCAATTACAAAATGTTTTCTGTGTCCTCAAACAAGTGTTTATGTTTTTATATGATGTGGTAAAATGTAAAAATGAAATTTTACATACATGTAGAGCTTTATTAGTTAAAATCTGCTGAGATCAACAATATATTGGCTATATTTTATTACTTGCTCTTATGTGCTGAAACACTTATCAATTTCCTTTACTTAAGATCACCAAATATGCAACATCCTTAAATAAAGGGGAATTACCTATTATATGTCATAGAGCCTAGAGAAAAATATTTTTTAGGTCTCTCCAGAGCATTTAGGATAAATATTTGGCGAAGTCTATCAAAACAAAGATGTTATAAAATATACTTCATACCGAGTTATTACCGGAGATTTTCGGAGGTTTTATATTGTGGATGGGTGCACTCACATTGACCCTTATGACTGGTTTAGGTGGCCCAGGATAACATATTACAATAACATGGAGCACACATGAAGCATGGATTTAAAATATATTTATGTATTCATATAATCACGTTCCCAAACCACTTCACTTGTTAAAGGAACACTCCAATGTTTTGAAAATAGGCTCAAACAAACCCCTGATAGGCTTCTCCTGATAAGTCCTCTTGAGGTGAACATTGTTTAAAATCCTTTTAGCTTAGCATAAATCATTCAACTACATTAGACCAACAGCATTTTAATCAATAAAAAGTTTTAATAATTTTTTATTTAAGGCTGGACACTTCTGTAATTACATCATATACTAAAACAGACGGAAAATTAAAAGTTGCAATTTTCTCGGCTGCTATAGCTAGGAAATATACTCTCATTTTGAAGTAATAATCAAGGAAATTTGGTTGTCGCATCATGGTTGATGATATTACGTAATTGATATTACATATTAGTAATATCATTGCGCTCTACATTTTTTTTTTTTGTGTGTGTGAGAAGCATTTTTTGTATTTGTATTTGTATTTGAAGACCAGGGGGAGCCGCATGATTTCTGTAAGATTATCAGATTATCGTTAATATGCAGACATGTGGGAGTTTCTATGGATATGCGAGAGACTTTGGACTCCCAGGAGACATGAGATGTCTGGTATACATGCTATTATAAAACATGGCGCTTGTCAATCAATCCACACTCCTTCATCAGGTTACTGTGGGCCTCAAAATCACTGGGATTTGGGTCCTATTTTAATGTCAGTCTTGTGTTTATATCATTCCAATATGACAGTGGACACACTATACATACCCGCAGTTCTGTCCAAACAGCTCACAAAAGCTGATTTTCATCATAGGTGCCCTTTAAGTAGGGAACAATGTACAGCAAGTAGCTTGATATTATCATTTGTAAATATTCTTTTTTTTTTTTTACCAGTTGATGAAGATGTTTTTTTTTATTTTTTTATCTTGTGCAGTCGATGTGAACCACTCGTTAAGGTGGATGAGGATGATTTCATCTATCGAGTTATTACTCCTTCAGTCAGTCAAGGAGGAAAAGTTCAGGACTTCATTTTACTGGCGTCTAGAAGGCCTCCCTGTGATAGCGGGTAAGGATTACTATGCTAGTGCAACAACATTAGCTTCTTATTTTACATACTTGCCATGTCAGAATTATTGTAATTGAAAGAATCAGTCTTGTGATTGCAGCTATTAAACTCTAGGATTGTATTTGATCCACTCTTGCAGTTTGAGGAACATGCAAATGCAGTTGTGAAGAGCAGTTTTTTCCAGCTTAGATTGGTGGCAAAAGTTAATACGTTTTTTTTCTAAAAAAGATTTAGAAACTGTAATCCATGCTTTAATTTAGTCTCAGTTAGACTACTCCAACTCTTTGTACATTGGTCTACCTCAGTCAACACTCTCTCGGCTACAGTTGGTCCAAAATGCAGCGGCCAGATTAATAACAGGAACTAGGAAAAGAGAACATATCTCCCCTGTCCTCGCCTCATTGCACTGGCTACCTTTAAGATTCAGAGTTGATTTCACTTAAGCATTGCAGAATTCTCCCCCGACCTATGTCAGTGAACTTATTAGGCCTTATAGAGCTTGTAGAACGTTGAGATCCCATGACCAGTTTCTCTTATCTGTCCCTCGGTCTCGCTGCAAATCAAAAGGTGATCGAGCTTTCTGTGTTGCGGCCCCAAAGCTCTGGAAGAGTCTTCCTCTGAACATCAGGATTTCTCCTTCATTGGATGCTTTTCTTCTAACCTAACTTAAAGACTTATTTTTCCTCTCTTGCCATGACGCATGCATGTTATTTTTTATTTGTATTTTAGTATTACTTTTATACATATATATTTCCTTGTTTTTTTTTAATACCAGTTTTTAGTTTTATTGTCTAGTTTTTATTGTAAAAAACTTTAGATCAACTACGGTTGGGTGAAATTGTGCACTATAAATAAAGTTTGCCTTGCCTATCTGCACAATTTAGTTCCAACCCTAATTAAACATACCTGATCAAACTAAATGAGCACTTTAGGCTTGATTGATACCTACAGATAGGTATGTATTCCTAACCAGCATTTGACTCAATTGGAATATTATAGAAATTGCATTCCTAATATACTGGTATATGATACTATATGTCACCTGTGGTGCTTCGCTGATGCTCCAGAAGAAAATAATGCCTTTAAAAAATAAGGGGTTTAAATTTTTTAACATGATGTTTGTTGCCAATTGCCAAATCTTTTTTATTCTTTTAATACTTGGCCTCAGAAACTACAAAAACATTTATACCTTTTCCTAGAACATTAATCAAATACAAAAAGATTCATCTGAGGTTGTGTAAGCCTCCAAAAAGAACATTGTTGGCTGTAATCTAATAATTGCAATAATTGTTACTGCTTACACTGCACAAATTCAGCATAATCCCTATATTTAATATGATGTATGTATATTTGATTGTTTTTTAGGGATCCATATGTTATTGCATTAAGATCAGTTACTCTCCCCACTCACCCGCCCACAGAGGGGTTCAACAGGGGTGAGGTGGTCTGTGCCGGCTTCACCATTTATGAGCTGTCACAAGGTGTCTCTAAGGTAGGAACATCATAAATAGTCCTACACTGACTGGCAACTGTATAAGGTACATCTGTTCAACTGCTCATTAATGCACTTTATCAAATTAGCCAATCAGGAAATTAAAATTTTCATTAACAACACATGAAGAAAAGTCAAGATAAATATTGCTTAATAAATTTATTCTATGTCATTTCCAAACATGTTGTACCTTCAAAGATGTTTTTATAAAACCAAACTAAATTAAGGTAAATAAGAGAGTTTTGTATACATGAAAGGCTTGTATCAATTCAAAGCTAACCGGTGAAGCTATTTTACATTTTTTCACAAAAAACTGTTGAAATGTCCTTAAATAATCCTTAAGTTCTTATCACACATTAAAAGTGTATTTACAATGTATTAGTTCAGGCTCTATTTAATATACAATTTCAGTTTATTTATTTTCTAAAAACGTTAAAATTTTAGAGTGTGACAGGTGTACAATTCAGCATACAACTAATTTATTTCATTGACAAATGTATAATTTTATATATATATATATATATATATATATATATATATTGTGGAAAGATTGGTTAAACTAGAAACAAAAATGATCTTAGACAATGTTTGACTGCCAGAATTTATTTCATTTTAAAATAAGCTGTATATTGAGGTGTGGCGGAATTGACATTTTTTCAGTTCACGATGGAAAAAATGTTTCTCTTCTTATCTAAGTTTGTCCTCTTACAGATTTTAAAACTAGACAAATTGTTTAAACTTATGAGGCTATGTTACGTTCATTTTGAACAAGTTTTTTTTTACTCAACTTCACAAGTCTAAAAGTGCCCGTAGTTGAAGAATGGCCTACATGCTGAATCATCACGTTTCCCCCCCAGATTTCCTACTACAATCAGGCCAGTCCAGAAGTGCTGCCGTACATCTCCACAGACATTGCAGGCCTCTCGTCCAGTTTCTCCTCAACATTCCACTCATGCAGCCAGTACCTGATGGACAACATCGTCAGCACACCTGAATTCACCTCACCTACATCATCATAATCTCCTCGACTCATTAAAAGCGGCCACTTCTAATGCTTTCTAGAATTTCAGTTTTGCACTTCAAGCTACAGTATCTTATGGAGCTCTTGTGGATACTACATAAATTGACATGCTTCTTATGCCACGGTCACACTAGAGATTAATCTTGCGATATTCTGTTGTATGGCACTGCGAAAAGGGTCGAGAGTAAACAAGATGATTAGACATTTTAAAAAGCGAGCGATTGGTTCATATTTTAAATTTCTGTTCAGAGAGGTCATGTTTTAATCTTCAATTGGTCTCACGCAATCACACGATGCGATTTCACAGGTCAGAGTTCACCAAGCTTGAACTGCATCGCAGCAAACTGCGAAACTTGTCGCATGAGCTTGCATTTCTAGTCTTGTGGCATTCGCGTGCTTATGAATGGAGGTTTATGGGGCAAAAAGTGCAGTGTGACCTCGGCTTTAAAAGTAAAGATTTTAATCTATGTTCGAGAGGAGCACACTAAGATAATTAACATGGCTAGTCCATCATTAGCAATCCCACTATCATCCAATCATTTACAATAAAAAAAATCCTATTAGTATTCCTATAAGTCAGTGGTTCTCAAAGTGGGGGTCTGGACCCCCCCGGGGGGTTGTGGGTCAATGACAAGGGGTCGCTTGGCGATTTCCAAAACTTAAATAAATTTACTATTTACTATTAAACTATTTGAATTACCATATTTTTTATTCATAACCCACAGAAGATAGTTAATCATTGTGTTAAAGAAACAACAACACACCAATAAAAATCAGCCATCAGCCTTTAATTTTAATATTAAATTGTAATTAAATTAATAAATGACCATAAAAAAAACATTATATGGTAAATAGGCTGTTGCATTTTTGTTGTCAATATGCTTATTTTTGTATATGCCTAAAATGTGTCTGCAACATTTATATATTTACAGTATAACCACCTTGAAAAATGGGGGTCGCGAGTCACTGACATTGTTATTTTGGGGGTCGCGGGCTGAAAAGTGTGGGAACGCCTGCTATAAGTAATAGTCCAAAAGAGCAAAACCAGTGACTAAAGCCAGCGTTTTCAAAATCATTCGTTTTCACAGATTGAAGAATTGGAGTAGTGTTGACAATAGGTGTAACCATAACAATATCTGCACTATAAAATGAAAATGGGAGTGACACAGTGACTCAGTGGTTAGCACTGTCGCCTCACAGCAGGAAAGTTGCTGGTTCAAGTTCCATTTTTGTGTGGAGTTTGCATGTTCTTCCTGTGTTCACATGGGTTTCCTCTGGGTGCTCCGGTTTCCTCCACAGTCCAAAGACATGCGGTATCTGTAAATTGAACAAACTAAATTGGCCGTAGTGTATGGATGTTTCCCAGTAATGGGTTGCAGCTGGAAGGGCATCCGCTGTGTAAAACATATGCTTGATAAGTTAGTGGTATATTTCGCTGTGGTGACCCCAGATTAATAAAGGGACTAAGCTGAAAAGAAAATGAATGAATGCTAAATGTTTTGTTAGCGAAATTAGTAATTTTAACAAGCTCATTTTTACTCCTTAATTCAACTCCGTGAACGCCACCTTATGGTGGTGGAGGGGTTTGAGTGCCTGAGTGATCCTAAGAGCTATGTTGTCTGGGGCTAATGCCCCTCTTAGGGTCTCCCAAGGCAAAAAGGTCTGTGTAAAACATATGCTGGATAAATTGGTGGTTCATTCCGCTGTGGCGACCATTGATGAATAAAGCCGAAGGAAATTGAATGAATGAATAAAAACGAAAATGCACTAGTCTAAACAGCACCTTTGTTTGTGGACACTACAATATTACAAGACAGTAGAGATTCCTAATATGAACATTTATGATAAACCCACCATAGTCATTCAGGATGAGAAATATACATTCAGCTTTAGGTCCAGTATCAATATTAGTGATTGTATTCAAAATCGATTAATTTATTTAAAATACCATTGTATGTTTTTGCCAGTGTGCTTGAATTTAATAGGCTGAGGAAGAATGACTAATAATAATGTGAAATACTACATATAGGAAAAATGTATCTAACGCACTTCCTATTACATTTTCCTCAAATAAAACTAGTGGGATTTATTCTATCTAAACCCATCTATCAAATGGTTTACTCTTAAATCTGTCTCAAAGGGTTATTGAAACGTTGCATTACATGACATACTTTTAATAATTGGTCTAATTCCTTTAATAATGAGATTGCATTTGGTACCCTTACAAAAGTACTGTACATTACCTCTTTGTGTGATTTTATCAGCCAAGGTAAAGCAAGTTTATTTACATACATAAACACAAAAGCAATTCAGACTGCTTTCTGTAAAATGTCTAAAAAAGAATTAAAATGTCATTACAAGGTACTTAAGTAACAAATACCTAATCTACATAATTAAAATTGTCAGAAAATAAGGAAGAAACAAGTAGAAAGTGCAATGAAAATGTATAGAGCAGGTTGGCATTACAATGCAAACTGTACTACTGTGTAAATTCAAACAATGGGATCCATCATACAGTTTACATTAAAGAATTAAATTGTGTGTTTATAACACTAACATGTTAGTCTTTTCCTTGTTCTATAGCAGTATTATTTTTTGGTGTAGGGATGTATACAAAAATGAGTTTAATTCACAAGTGTCAAACTTTGTTCCTGGAGGGTTACAGCTCAGCACAGTTTAGCTTCAACTGTAATTAAACACACCTGATCAACCTTATTGAGCCTTCAGGCTTGTTTAAACCTCCAGGTAAGTGTATTATGGTAGGGTTGGAACTAAACAGTGGAGGGCTGCGGAGTTTGACACCCCTGGTATAATTGTTAATTGTTTCATTTAATTGAAGTTAATAATTTTTACAAATTCAAGTAGGTTGAACATACAGTAATTAAGTTGTCTTCAAAAAGACTTGTGTTGTTTCAGCTCAATTAAAAAAGGGTAGTTTGATCAAGCAGCAAACATGACTTTTAGAGTGAGTGTTACACACGTTTTATGATTCGTGATGTAAAATTGGAGCTCCTCCAATGTTCTTCTGTGCAGAAGAACCAATCTTAGTGCTCAGTCTTAGTCTGAGGCCAAGACGATTCAATGTACAAATGAGATTAATACCAAGACAAAAACAAGACGCTCAGAAAATGAGTCGAGTACTACAACAGTTCATCTTTATTTCTATAGAAATGTGTACAATGTGTATGGTGTCAAAGCAGCTTAAGATAGACGATGAAAATAGAATAAAAAGCTACAACAATATTTCAGATTGTGAAGTGTTTCAGCATGTCAGACATGCTCTTCATATGTTGATTACCCCTTTAGCTTGGTTTGGTTATTGCCGATTTGAAACAATTCAGGATGGTTTCGTTCTTCAGCATTAATATTAGTTAACATGAATATTAATCAGATTATGTAATTCCGCTGCTGGCCTTCAGCCAATCATTGCATTGTTGATCATGATTTCAAAAATCAATAGATCTGTCCTCACAACAATCACAATGACACGCTGTGATCTCGGTTCAGATCATTCAGACATTTGAATCTGATTTACAAACTTGTTTGAAGAACCAAATTAACCAGAGATCAGATATCAAGATTAAAAGATCCAGGATCTGCCTCACGAGAAAAGTGTAGAATGCTGGTGTAGTTCAAGCTAAAAAAAAATGATTCAGGTCACTTTAATAGAAATGCTGTTGAACATTAGTTTAGATCAGCGTAATACAAATGTCCCTTATGTCCGAACAAAGCAAGCCAGAGGCGAAAGAACCAAATTTCCACCAATTGACAGAAGTGAAGAACAAACCTTCAGAGAAACCAGACCAGTTCTTCTCTGGCTAAACGACATGAGCAGAGCTGGAGCTTGGATGTCGGAGGCTTGAGAACAATAAGCATCGGCGATTGGAAAAAGTTGGGTGTTTAGACTAGCTAACGGGATCAATCCAAAGACTCTGCCTGTAACTGAAGTCTTTGCAGGAATCAGTCTTGTGCTCTTAACTTATCGACTACCACGATAAGTGCCATCTGCCTGGGTTATAGGCCAGATCGATGATTATATGAACATGGGGATACAGAGAAAACATACCATCAGAGTAGATGCCATTCTTTTTGGGAAGCATTCCCATCTTTAATTACCCTGGTTAATAGACTAACAAAAGCAGCGTTTCTCAACAACGTTCCTGCAGCTCTGCACATTAACCAAACACACCTGATTCAGATCATCAGCTCATTAGCAGAGTCTGAAAGACCTGTAAAGTGGGTGTGATGGACAAAAGGAGGCATCCAAAACATGCAGTGCTGGCATAGATAAATACACTAGATGTCGCCTGGCCAATTGTTGTCTATTGGACGAAATGCGTCAATTGCGCCGCCATCTTGCTACAGGGTAGCGCTCCTTTGAAATGAATGCGGGACCAATGTACAGTGGAGGACTGTGGCCATCCAAAGCCAGAGATATACACATATACACATATATCTATGATCGGGAGTTTTCCTGGATGTTAGTATGTAATTTTTTTTTTTCTAATTACGAAAATTATAATTTTACATCACTTTTCTACATTGATGAATCAGTGACCGCACGGGCATTCCTGACAAAAAGCTTGTGTTTGTGTGTACAGAAATTTACTATTCACCCTCCATGTTAAATTTGATCTAATCATGTCCTGAAACACACCTCCCTCTCCTGCTTTCGCTTCTCATACTGACGGAGGGAGCGATTCGCTTGTGAATGAATCCCCCGAACGACTCTTTCACTTACGTTAGCCGACAATAATACAAGTTTCTGGCAGCGCAGCATCTCGTTGTCATATTTCTTTTGCATTGTCTGCTGATTTTATTCAACAAAACTAGCATAAGCGGAGTGTTTAGTGCTAGTTGGAGCTTCTTTGTCTTGAATGCAGTAAGTGACTGTTATCATCAAAAATGTTACCTGATTAGCACGAAAGTTCAGAACATACAAAAACAGAAAAAAACTTAATATTACCTATGAAATGTTCTGCCTTTGTGCTTTGATTTTTTTGTTTGCTCGTTACTACACCCGTAGACAGCGCTAAAGTCCCGCATCTTCACGTAATAACACTGTCTTGACTAGTGCGGTTGAATGACATTTTGTCCTGGGAGCACTGTACCAATGTGGCGGCGCTATTGATGCATGCTTAGGGTCCCTATGCGATATCTTGTGTATATATCTATGCAGTGCTGGTGGTCCACCAGGAACGTGGTTTAGAAACACTGCTTTAGAGGATTGTATTTCACATGTTAGTGTTATATATGTATGTTAGGGCAAAGAGATGTGTCTGTGTTTGCTTCCCAAACTATCTTGGAAGGCTGTAGTGCATATACTGTATCTTGTCCATCTGCTCTTTAAACCACATACTCAGTGAATATAATTCTCCAACGTCTTTTTCAACGGCACGCAAGCTTTATTTTCTAACTGATAGATCTGTTATATGCTCTCTGTACATTTTAGGAATATTATAAAAGCTCCGTTGTCTGTTTGCTGCTCGGATGTCCATTAAGCTTTCAATCCCAGCATTGATGTCTTTGTTCTCTGTCTGATGCTCCACGGTCAGTGAAAAGCGGGGTTGTACTAGGACAAGTCTCCAAGTCTCAGATCTGTCCAGAGCCTCAGCCTGCAGCTGCAGTGAAACATCCTGCCAGGCCCTGTGGAAGAGCTGCACCATGGGCTCCAGCATCTCTGGTGTGTAGCCTTCAACCAAAGCTTCTTTAGGCCAACTCGGAGCCAGAGTCACATGTGGGAAGATTCGATCAACGGTTCTCAAAAACTCTTCTCCTGTCATGTAGCCTTGGATGTGGACAGCTCCGTGGGATATGTCCATGTTGACCCAGGTGGGGTGATGCAGCAAATCTCTGTCATAAGCCTGACGGAGGAGCTCCAGTGAGAGGCTCAGCTGATTCTGGGATTTTATCTGTAAGTAGATTCCCCACAGCTTTGTAGAAGCAAGAATCAAATCCAGGCAATCCTTAAGAGGCATTTCAGACCCGTCAATAATAGGAATGTTTGGGTGACCATCACTGGATTTTACTGGAATCACCAGCATTCCTCCAGGACTATCTGAAATGACAACAAAAAAGTATTATATTTTAACAGGATCTATGCATTTAAACTGTATCAATCCAGAGAAGCTGTAGAGGAATCATTGAATGTTTTTTAAGCCATTATTAATGTAAAAACAAAAGTGTTGGAAGAACCCCTCGGTAACACTCTTGTTTTTCCATTGTTATTTGATTGAGAGCGCTATAAAGGGTTAAAATGACACCTTCAAGCAGAGATAGTAAGGAATCTTTATCATTCACTGTGTCCCACTGGATGTTGAGTCCATCACTGTCTGCTGGTCTGAAATAGTCAACAATGTCTCCACCAGGATAGAATCTTCTGGGTCTGTCTTTAATCTCTAAGAAAACACAACAGCAGATCTTGTAATATACGAAATAAATACACTCATATAAAACTTATGTCCAAAACTGAGAAGCAATATTATAAAACTTATAACACAATAAAGTCTGTTTTAATCCAAAAAGATTAAATAAACCTTTTAAAAATGTTGTTTTGATCAATGAAATTGAATAAAACTTTCAGCTTTCGGCTGGTCAAAATAACAAATTCATGTGAAATACTGGAAGATGATTAAAAATCGAAATGAAAAAATGTTTTGCCAAATTAAAAAAAAATTTATTCATATTAAAAGGACTTGATTTTGCTGGTGCAGTTTTGCAGAATTTTAGCTTTTAAAAATAGTTCCCAATAGTATTGTTTCTCAGGGATGTCACAGAAGGACCATTTGAGTTCTTAAGAAAAAAAAACTTTAATTTATAAAAAGAATTGGGTCTATAAAAATCTATCTATCTATCTATCTATCTATCTATCTATCTATCTATCTATCTATCTATCTATCTATCTATCTATCTATCTATCTATCTATCTATCTATCTATCTATCTATCTATCTATCTATCTATCTATCTATCTATCTATCTATCTATCTATCTATCCATCCATCCATCCATCCATCCATCTCTCTCTCTCTCTCTCTCTCTCTCTATATATATATATATATATATATATATATATATATATATATATATATATATATATATATATATATATATATATATATATATATACACATACACATATGTGCACCTACAGCACAGGAAAAGCAACTGAACATCAAGACCTGATACAGTGTGCTTTCCTTGCATCATAAAAAGCGTCTTTTCTAAAGTCAACAAAAATGCAGTGTGTTTTTAGTTTTTTTTTTCTGAACTAAAAGCAAGTTCTACACCCAACATCAAAAACTTCATTACCATTAGCCCTCTAATTTTTCAACCAAGACATTTTTTTTTAATTGCATTTCTTAACTCTTAATGTCGCTAGTTAACGCACTCAATGCATTTTTCCCACCACATCCCACAATGGTTGATATGTCGGTTTATGGTAAAAGTAGAAGAATTAATACATATACTACAAAAATTCCGAAAATATAAAGTTTAAGAGCAATTTATTTTTTTAAATATTCAAAATAAAACATTTTTGAAAACTTAATCATCTTTATTTTTAAGTATGCTATAAAATATTTCAGATTCTCATTTAACATGTCTTTTATTTTTATTTTTTATTTATTTTTTTTTTACAATAAAACCAAAATCAAGTGTAGTAGTGCAACAGGATTATGTTTGTTTGATTTGTTTGTAAACCAACAATGCTGTGTGTGTAAGTCAATATTTAACACATTCATTCATTCGTTTTCTTTTTAGCTTAGTCCCTTTATTAATCTGGGGTCTCCACAGCGGAATGAACCGCCAACTGTTTTGAGCAGCGGATGCCCTTCCAGCTGCAACCCATCACTGGGAAACATCCATACACACATACACTACAAACAATTTACTTTAATTTATGCACAACTGACCCAGCTGAGGCTCGAACCAGCGACCTTCTTGCTGTGAGGCGATCGTGCTACCCACTGTGCAAATGACATGTGCTGCTTTGAGAAAGTCCCTTATATGGAGCTGGTTTGGGCGTGTATTATGCAAATTACAAACCTTGTTCAGGTGGACGCTAATATAGAACAGAGTCATAGAGCCCTATCATACACCAGCGCAATGCGGCGTGACGCAATTGTTGTTTGCTAGTTACAGCTTGGCGCAAGAGTCGTTTGAAAGTTTTGAGCCACGCTGTTTAAATAGCAAATGCATTTGCGCTTATATGTGCGCCCATAGGTGTTCTGATCTAAAAAAGGAGGCGTGTTGAGGAGCATTGCTATTTTGAGGAACTATAATAGACTGTTCAATAGACCAGTACAAAGCCGGTCTAAAGTCCAGTGCAGAGCGCGTTAGTGGTGTGCCTGGCTTACACACTGCTTAATAAAGACAGGATGTACAGCAATACACAAATATCTTTACATATGAAAAATAATTCAAATATTAAGGATGTATATATATATATATATATATACATATATATACCTTTATAGGATATAATATGGATATATAGGATATAAATATAAAGGATTTAAATATTACAAAACATTATTTTCTATCCTACATAAATATAAAAACCATACTTTCAAGCCTTCTTCATCTCGGGATAGGCTTTTTCAGTTTATTCATAACAATTTGCTTTTATAAAGTTATTATTATTAGCAGTATTATTTATTATATGCATATTTATATTTGTTTTAATAAAAACAAGCTTAGTTTTGTCCACCTGACAGGTTTTAGACCGTATGGGGTACAGCATGTGTATTTGGATATAACTCAGTTTTTTGAGCACACTTTGTTGTTATTATTGTTCATTTATTTGTTTGCTGGAAATTAGAACTGAATTTAGAAACAGTTTTGAAACAAATCTTTGCTCCTAAAAAACGAAATTAATTATTTATAGGCCAATGGATTTCTGTGCGTACAAGGTTTCCCTATCCACAAGGACTGAAAGTGAAAGTAAAGAATGAGGAGGCTCATCTCTCATTCACGCCTGTAGATGCTCTGTTTAACTGTTTTCTTGCTAGTGAAACGCTCAGTTTTCCCACTCACAAAGTCTGCGTGACGCAACTGACACTTAAAGAGAATGGGAGAAGAGGCTCTGATTGGTTTCTTCTCAAATCACAACCTATAACTCATTAAGCAAATAAGCTCAACCCTGTTAGACCATGCGCCACGGCGCAAAGTGGATTTTTCCGTCTCTTAAATAGCAAAAGTGGATTCTGACACGCACTTAATGCATTTGCGCCCTGCGCTTCGCACTTTGCCCATGGGTTGTTAAAATAGAGCTCACCCTCTCCAAATACACTAACAAAAGAACAAGTTTAAGAACAAACTCATGTGTGTACGCACATGTTGTGTGCTCGTTGCAAAGTTTTCATGAGAAGTTCAAATGTGCACATAATTATGAAAAACGTACACAATTATTAGTGAATGAGACCCAGTGTTGTTCTCCTGTGAAAAATATAATGATTTAGAACGTTTGCCACAATAAATAAAGGCTGATAATTGAACTGATGCAAATAAAGAACTGTACATGATTCATTCATTCATTTTCTTTTCGGCTTAGTCCCTTTATTACTCAGGGGTCCCTAAACGGAGTGAACCGCCAGCTTATCAAGCATATGTTTTGAATCTTTTGCTACTTACGCATCAGATGCCCATCCTGCACTGGGAAAAACCCATAAACTCTTGCTTTCACACACATACACTACGGCCAATTTAGCTTATTCAATTCACCTACACCGCATGTCTTTAGACAGTGGAAGAAACACCCAAAGGAAACCAAGGCCAACACGGGGAGAACATGCAAACTCCACACAGAAATGCCAACTGACCCAGCCGGGGCTTGAACCAGTGACCTTCTTGCTGTGAGGCATTTAGTATTTATTTAGTATTTAGTATAGTTTTATTTGTAAAACATTTAGTTTCAACCAAAGCCAGTAAATAAATAACAAACCTCTAATATTATCAGATAAGGAAATATTGTGGATTACATGTGAAGTGTGGTACAGTATGCAAGACGTCACTCACTTGCAGCTTCTCTGAACTGTGAGAGCACAGGCTCATAGATGTCATAGTAGATGCGCTTAGGGTTGCTGTTGTCTCTAATGAAGAGGAGATCATTTAAATTGGGATTTTCCTTTCCTTGCCACAGGGTTAAACTGTACCTGCATCATAATCGAGACAAAATATGGACATTGCCTTCATCTCCCACTCTGAAATGTTTGAGGTGACCTTTAGTTATACCTTGAAGACTGACTGAGCAGCCAGCTCAGATGCGGCCAGCCATTCTTGGCCATCAGAGCATGAACAGGGAAGGTGATTTTCTGTGGAAGGTGTCTTATGGTGGAGTACATCTGCTCCACCATACTGCGCGTGTAAGTCACATTGGGGAAGATGGAAAGATAAAGAACCTTCCATCCTGGAGAGATGGTGACGTCAGGAAATTTTAGCTGAATGAGCTCAAAAAACCTGGAAAAAAAACAACATCTGAAAACCGACCCCAATCAGACACAAGCTAGCTAATCAAGCTCTTACTAGGCTTTCTAGAAACATCTGTGCAGGTCTTTTGGGGCAAGTTGAAGCTAAAATCTGCAGGACAGTTTGAGAACCCTTATGAATTGTATTGGCTGGTATTAAAGGTTGGTTAAGCAGTTCAGGTCTCCAAAAATATTTGTTGCAGTTTTTGATCATTTAAGTTCATTGGATTGACTATTTAAATATCAGAAGATATTATCCATGCACTTACAGGATAAAATTGCTACTTTTTACTGTCCTTAAGTGTGTTTCTGGTCACTATCAATGCATTGTCATTTTGACAAAAATAGACCCAGCGCCAAAACAATAGCGACTGTTTTAGCTCTGCTTATGCTACGGCCTGCACTATGAAAGCTTTAATCTGTTAACATTAATTCATTTATTCATTCATTTTCTTTTCAGCTTAGTCCCTTTATTAATTTGGGATCGCCACAGCGGAATGAACCGTCAACTTATCCAGCATATGTTTCATGCAGCAGATGCTCTTCCAGCTGCAACCCATCTTGGGGAAACATCCATACAATCTTATTAACACACAAACACTACGATTAATTTAGCCTACCCAATTCATCTTGACCACTTGTCTGGACTGTGGGGGAAACCGGAACACCTGTAGAAAACCCACGCGAACGAAGGGAGAACATGCAAACTCCACATAGAAACGCCAACTGACCCAGCCGAGGCTCGAACCAGCGACCTTCTTGCTGTGAGGTGACAGCACTACCTACTGCACCACTGCATCACCCTTAATCTGTTAACAAACAATGCCTATGCTTTGGTTGCATTTGTAGTGTGAAAGAGGCTTAAAGGGAACCTATCATGCCTCTTTTTACAAGATATAACCTCTAATCTCCATAGTGACTATATGTGAAGTTTCAGCTCAAAATACTCTCCAAATAATGTTTTAGAACTCTTTAAATTGCTCCTTTGGCTTTGATCCTAATTGAGCCAGTTTGTTGACTGTTGCTGCTTTAGAGCTACAAACTCCAACGTGCCTATATAACATGAAATCAGCTTTTATAATGCCAAAGTCGACCACTTTCTTCTGGTTGTGATCAACCGAGGAAGAAGCAGCGTCATATAATTATACTATATATATTTTTATGTTCTGTTATAATCATGCTCTGTGTAGTCTAATAAAATGCAAAACATAACAGGTGTTTCCCGGTTTTCTATAAAAACAATTTGAAGGTGTATAACATCGTTAGCATGGTGACACAGGACAGTCTGTGTCACTTGTTAAAATTCTCATCTCATCTCACCTAATTTTCATAAACTTTTCTGGAGCCTTCTCGCAGGTGTGTTTTCATTCCAGCCCTTCTCAAAAAGTTGAGTTCCAGAGCCCCAGCTGTGTGTGGAGGTGAGTCCAACTATCTCTAGTCAGTACTCCCGCACAAGCTCAGGCTCCTTCCCTCCCAGTGAGGTGACATTTCATGTCCCAAGAGCTAGTTTCTGTGCCCATGCTGTGACGATTGAGTTGTTGTGATCCTAACCTTCGACCACTACCCGTTCCACAATGCACTGGCCCTTATGGCTGCCCCTGTGGCTGATGAGCCTGCAGGAGGATGGTCCCACGTCGCTCCTTCGGGCCGAGCCCTACCAGGTTCCGTGGGACAAAACCCGGCCACCAGGCGCTCACATATGAGCCCCAACCCCAGGGTGGGGCCCCGGCTGTGCCATACCGCGCGACATCACAGTCTCCCTTTTGTTATATTTGGAATATGCCGGCAGTTAGCAACTCTCACATGGTCACCCACTGAAGCTAAGCAGGGCTGCGCCCGGTCAGTACCTGGATGGAAGACCACATGGGAAAGCTAGTTTTCTGCCGGAAGTGGTGTTAGTGAAGCCAGCAGGTGGCGCCCAACCTGCGGTCTGAGTGGGTCCTAATGCCCCAGTATCGTGACGGGGACTCTATACTGCTCAGTGAGCGCCGTCTTTCGGATAAGACATTAAACCGAGGTCCTGACTCTCTGTGGTTACCAAAAATCCCACGATGTAGGGGTTTCACCCCAGCATCCTGGCTAAATTTGCCTACTGGCCTGTCCATCATGGCCTCCTAACCCTCCCCATATCATAATTGGCTTCATCACTCTGTTTTCTCTCCACCAATCAGCTGGTGTGTGGTGTGCGGTCTGGTGCAAAATGGCAGGTCATGCAGGTGGATGCTGCACACATGGTGGATGCTGCACACATGGTGGGCGATGAGGAGATTCCTCCCTATGTGTAAAGCGCTTTGAGTGCCCAGAAAAGTGCTATATAAATGTAAGGAATTATTATTATTATTAATTATTATATCCATAAGGGTTTTTCGAACTGCACTTAGTCTGACCTGTCACCTAAGACCTTTTTGCCTTGGGAGACCCTAAGAGGGACATCAGCCCCCGACAACATAGCTCTTAGGATCACTCAGGCACTCAAACCCCTTCCACCTCGATAAAGTGGCGGGTCATAGAGAAGCTGATCTAAGGAGTAAAAATTAGCGTGTTAAAATTGCTTATTTCGCTAGCAAAACATTTAACATTCACTCCTTCATTTTCTTTTCGGTTTAGTCCCTTTATTAATCTGGGGTCACCACAGCGGAATGAACCACTAACTTATCAAGTATATGTTTTACACAGCGGGCAACCCATCACTGGGAAACATCCATACACACTCATTTACACATACACTACAGCCAATTTAGTTCACTCAATTGAATTCACCTATACCACATGTTTTTAGACTGTAGGGGAAACATGAGTACATGTAGAAAATCCATGCAAACACGGGGAGAACATGTAAACTCCTCACAGAAATACCAACTGAACCAGCCGGGGCTCGAACCAGCAACCTTCTTGCTGTGAGGCGATTGTGCTACTCACTGCGCCACCGTGCTGCCCAACATTTAACATTGTTCTGATTTACATAGATTAAAACTATCATTTCAAAGATGTCCAAATGTTACTGTTCATACGCATCAGCTGCCGACCGGAAGTCCTAAGCATTCTCCTTGAGCATACACGCAAAGCATAATGGGGAATTTTGCGTTCTAAGAAAAAGGTTTATAGGTAAACTGAAATGCAGACAATATAAACACAGATATACACAATTACTCTCTGACTGCTCTTCTGGACTATTGCATATTGTTCCCTGATTCATCAAACCCCTTATGACCATTACACTGACGGGAATCGGGAACTATTTTATGAATGCCTGCAACATATTTACATGCCATTAAGCGTAACTGGTCACATATCTTGTGTTTTTATGTATAATACTGACAGAGATAGTTTTTCTGAAACTTAGTAAAAACGGATTTCTGTATGAATAATTATTCTGCAACACTGTTTTAAAACAAAACATGCACTAGTGTGAATGCAGCCTAAAAAGCAATTAATTGTTAGCAATAAAATGCAACTCTTACTCTGAAGCATTGACCACTGGCCAGAACTCAGGGACATTAGGACCAGGAAGAATATCTGCATTTATCCACACCGGCCTGTTGATCCCCGTTTGGTTTTTCGCTCTCAGCAGATCCAATGAGGGCTCCACAGCACTGATACTCTTAAAATCCAGCTTTACCCCTAATGAAGGACAGCCACATAGCAAATGTTCGCAATGTCATCAGAGTATGAAAAACAGACAATGTTGTTTACCTTTCTTTGACTTGAGCACAGCATCCAGCCATTCCTCCAGAGTGTTGTCACTGTAAATGTCTGGCGGATGGGCCATGATGGGAATATTGGTTTCATTGACTGTGTTATGACCTTGTACATTTACATCAGCCTCTAGGATCATCACATCACCTGCAATGTAAACAGTTACACAGCACAAAATGATTTTTCTACTAAGAGGTTTTGTCTTGTTTCTAGTCCAAATATCTAATAGTTCTTAAATCAAGAAGCATTTTCTAGACTAGATTTATTTTTCATAAAAAAGCTATTTTTAAGCAAGTTTTAAAAATAACAGGCAAAATAATGTGCCAATGGGAGAAGCAAAATAAAATTGTTTATTGTTATTTACCCAACTGGCACATTATTTAGCATGTTTTAAGAAGAAACTCAATTAATTTTTTTCTAAAAACAAGAATTTTTGCTTTGTCTAGAAAATGCTTCTTGATTTATTATTTTTTTAGATAGTCTGGGGGCCCACAATAAAAACCTAAAAGTTTTTGTAAATTAAATACAGTGGGGCAAAAAAGTATTTGGTCAGCCACCAATTGTGCAAGTTCTCCCACTTAAAAAGCTGAGAGAGGCATGTAATTTTCATCACAGGTAAAACACACCTGTCCACAACCTCAAACAGTCACACTCCAAACTCCACTATGGCCAAGACCACAGAGATGTCAAAGGACACCAGAAACAAAATTGTGGACCTGCACCAGAATGGGAAGACTGTAATAGGTAAGCATCTTGGTGTGAAGAAATCAATTGTGGGAGCAATTATTAGAAAATGAAAGACATACAAGACCACTGATAATCTGCCTCGATGTGGGGCTCCATGCAAGATCTTACCCCGGGACCTAGTGAATGACCTGCAGAGAGCTGGGATCAAAGTAGCAAAGGCTACCATCAATAACAATGTGCTGCCAGGGGCTCAAATTCTGCAGTGTCCCCCTGCTTAAACAAGTACATGTTAAGGCCCGTCTGAAGTTTGCTAGAGAGCATGTGGATGATCCAGAAGAGGATTGAGGGAATGTCAAATGGTCAAATGAAACCAAAATAGAACATTTTGGTAAACACTGTTTTGAGAAAAAAGAATGCCGAGTTGCATCCAAAGAACACCATACCTACTGTGAAGAACAAGAGTGGAAACATCATACTTTGTGGCTGTTTTTCCTAAAGAGAAGAATGAATGGGGCCATGCATCGTGAGATTTTGTCTGAAAATCTCTTTCTATCAGCAAGGGCATTGATGTTGAAACATGGCTGGGTCTTTCAGCATGACAATGATCTCAAACACACCACCCAGGCACTGACAGGGTGGCTTCGTAAGAAGCATTTTGAAGGTTAGGGAGTGGCCTAGCCAGTCTCCAGATCTCTACCCTATAGAAAATCTTTGGAGGGAGTCGAAAGTCTGTATTGCCCAGCGACAGCCCCAAAACATCACTACTCTAGAGGAGATCTGCAGTGAGCAATGAATTAAAAATAAAATAACAAAGTATCGAGATGAAATGTAGTTACTGACCAAATACTTATTTTCCACCATAATTTGCAAATTAATTCTTTCAAAATCCTACAATGTGATTTTCTGGATTTTCTTTCTCATTTTGTCTCTTATAGTTGAGGTATATCAATGATGAACATTACAGGCCTCTCTCATCTTGGAGGACTTGCACAATTGGTAGCTGACTAAATACTTATTTGCCCCACTGCGTAGCACAATTTTCTATCATACTTTGTATAGCGAGGGTCTAACGAATTTAATATTAATGTAAACATTACATCCTTGCAAATGTGTCCCCCACCCCTCAGCAGTCAAATCAGATGAAAATTTAGTTTAAAAAACAATTTAATTATTAAATTTTAAGGTGACCAATTATTTCAAGTGCATTGTTTGATAGTGATGTAAAAAATATATATACATTTAATTAAATTTAATAGCGACACAGCGGCTCAGTGGTTAACACTGTCACCTCACAGCGAAAAGGTCACTGGTTCAAGTCCCATCTGGGTCAGTTGGCATTTTTGTGTGGAGTTTGCATGTTTTTCCCTATGTTCACATGAGTTTCCTCCGAGTGGTCCGGTTTACTACAGACCTGCGTTATAGGAGAATTGAAAAAACTAAATTGTCTGTAGTGTACACTGCAAATAATGCTTTTATTACTTAGATTTGATGTCTTATTTCTAGTCCAAATATCTAAAAGTTCTTAAATCAAGAAGCATTTTCTAGACAAGCAAAACACATTGTCAAGTTTTAAGAAAAAATATGCCAAAATGTAGTGAGTTTTTCCTTAAAATAAGCTAAATAATCTGCCAACGGGGTAAGCAAAATAATCTTATGTCAAAAGAAAAAACAAGATTATTTTTCTTACCCCATTGGAAGATTATTTTGCATATCATTTCTTAAAACTAGACAATGTGTTTAAGGATTTAAGAATATTTAGATATTAAGACTAGAAACAAGACAAAAAATATAAGAACAGCATTTTTTGCAGTGTATGTGTGTGAATGAGTGTGTATGGATGTTTTACGGTACTGGGTTGCAGCTGGATGGGCATTCGCTGTGTAAAACATATGCTGAATAAGTCGGCGGTTCATTCCGCTGTAGTGACCACTGATGAATAAAGGGACTAAGCCAAAGGAAAATGAATGAATGAAAAAAAAAAACAGGGGCAAAGCAGTGGCGCAGTAGGTAGTGCCGTCGCCTCACAGCAAGAAGGTCGCAGGGTCGCTGGTTCGAGCCTCGGCTCAGTTGGCGTTTCTGTGCGGAGTTTGCATGTTCTCCCTGCATTCGCGTGGGTTTCCTGCGGGTGCTCCGGTTTCCCCCACAGTCCAAAGACATGCGGTACAGGTGAATTGGGTAGGCTAAATTGTCCGTAGTGTATGAGTGTGTGTGTGAATGATGGGTTGCGGCTGGAAGGGCATCCACTGCGTAAAAACTTGCTGGATAAGATGGCGGTTCATTCCGCTGTGGTGACCCAGAATTAATAAAGGGACTAAGCTGACAAGAAAATGAATGAATGAATGATGAAAAAAGATACAAAGGATGAACATTGGGACTGTTTGGCCACATGGCTGGAATTGCTTAGGATCCCCAAATTCACTAAACCCACCCCGGGAAACAAGAGAAAACTTGTTTTTGCAGTGTACATATTATATAAACACCATATCATCTGTAGGTTATTTTATCAGCACTCATAAATTGTGCATATTTCATATCTATCACCTTTATTTCACTGGTAGAGTTTTTTTATTTACTATCCCATGGCTAATAGAAGTGACCGAAGCGCAACCTTGAACAAGGGTGTTAAGATAAAACAAGAGATCAAGAGAAAGGTGTTAAGATAAAACCAGATATCACGCTTACTGTTCAAGGCCTTGCTCATCTCAGATTTACTGTTGGCTGCGTGATACCATGTCGCATAAAGGCCATCTTTCTCCTCAATCTCCCCAGTCTGAAGAAGAAAGTCGAGCATGTCTCCGTCAGATGGAAACGGCTCCATGTCCACGTCCACTGAAGCGTCTGAGACCAACCCCAAGATGAATAATATGTTTATTGTTTACGATAATGTCATAATTATTGTAATGTGTTTTAATGATATGTGAGCTGACATTATTGAGTATGTTAATAAAAATCAATCACTTATGTATTTTTGGCTATTGCCAAAAAATATACCCTTACAACATTACACGCAACTGAACTCCATTTCAAGCAATATTCAGTGCCAAACTATGCAATGTCATGACAGAGTTTACATACCTGATTTTGCGATCACAAACACTGAAGTTAATGTAATGATGAGAAGCAGTGCAATCAGACCGAGTCCAACACACAACATGATGAACTGCTCTCTCGTAAAGATCCCCAGAACAGTCTTTGCTTCTTTTCCTTCTGCCTCTTCACCCTCCCCAATGCTGCAGCTCTTTTCTTCTTTAACTTCCATTATTTGTGCAAACACTAAATGTTCACTCAACAAGCATAAGCTACACAATGACAGAGTTTGGTTTTCTGAGGTCCAACCTCCCCTTTATCTGCAGACCATAAAACGAAGTGACAGGCCGCACTTTGTATTCTTGACATTTTGTTTGGAAGAAATAGACTCGGGTTACTGTATTGGCTAAACTAACCAATCATTAGCTCCATGCATACATTAAACCACAAACATCTCACCTATTTGTTGCAACATATTTTTCCATATCTGGGGCCTTATAGACAACAGAACTAACTTCCGTGACACATATTTGGTGTATATATAATAATTTAACATTTAAGCTTACATAATTGTTTTTACAAATTTAAGAGGAATGAATATAAAATATAAATATAAAATATAAAAATAATTCCTAACTATTTATTATAAAATAAATAGTTAAGAATTGTGCTGTTTCTACTCATTTTAAATAAGTTGAACAAGCAGCAAATGTGATTTTTTTTTACTGTATATACTGTCTTTGTTGATAATCTTTGGATCTATTTCAAAATAAAATAAAATAAATATAAATAATAAAACTCACATTTAATTCAGTATTTCTACAGATTGAGAAATTCCCAAAATTAAAAAGGATTTCCAAGTAAATCAGTGTTTTTAGTATATAATAAAATCTACATAATAAAACAGGACTGCACATTATAAAAGCCTGTGCTTATGCTTATCAGTAATTTATCAGACAGCTATGTAATGAAAGTGCATGTGCTTTCTTTATAAAAAAAAAAAAAAGAATAACGCTATCTGATTTTCTTATCTAGTGCCGTCTGTGGCCTGTTGGAGCTTTTTTCAGGCAGGATGAGTCTTATCTTGAAGGATCCTTCGCTTGAAGAAACGTATTCTTGTATGAGTGGCGCAGCAGAACTGGTGAGATCTGAACTGCTGGACTGATCCAGCACATCTTCTGAAGCAGATTCAACCACTGGAAGTGCAGCATTTGACATCGGCTGGGCGTCAGAGGCATCATCTGGAGGACTTATAGTAATAACTGAGGGTGTCTGAGCTTCTGAAATACTGCTGAAGACACCATCTGACGTCTGAGTTTCTCCTTCAGCAGGAGTAGAGTTCTGTTCTGTTTCTTCAGGCACAGATTTGCTTACTCTCACTTGAGCGTCTCTCTTATTTAAGGTTTCTTCATTTCCATTAGAATCCTCTTTCGATTTTTTGCACATTTTCTTTTTGCTTCGTAGTTTCTCCTTCCTCTTTTTGTCATCTGCCTTGGAATCTTCGCTTTTGGACTTGGGATGAACTCTGTTTTTCCTGAGAGGGTCTAAATTTAACTTCACTCTCAGCGTCTTCTTGGTTTGTCCTCTGGATTTGTGGGGTTTTTGTGCGCTGCTCTTCCGCTGGCTTTTCTGCAAAGATGTTTGGTTCTTGCGTCTGTCGGCTGTTCGTTCTTCAGGCATCGTGAGATCAAAAGTAACGCTCCTTTGAGAAGCTAACTTAAATCCCAGCTCACTCTCATCACATCCGTCGGCGTCTCTCTTCTCGTAACCCAAGATGTCTCTGTAGAGCATAGCGTCGTACATTTGTCCTCTGTTCTGCGAGTGGTTTGTAAAGGGGAAGTCGTGGTTGTTACTCTGAGCTTGCCTGTATTCATAGGTCTGATGGCAGTGCAGACAGCTGATAGTTTGGTAAATCGGTCGCGGAGTGGTTTCTGAGGCCTGGTGCTTTAACAGTGAGTGATTAGCTTGAGTTTCTTCATTGTAGATATGGTTTGGGGGTCTGAATGGGCCTCTCTGGAGGGCTGAGAAATGATTACTGAGGGCCAGCTGCTGTATTCTGACAGCTGAGATGTCGTCTGGACCCCCACGACGCTGGGAAGTAAAGTCCCGACTGGCCAGATGACTTTTTGAGTCTCTCTCGCCTTGTCTTTTTAGATGCATGTCTGTGAAACATTAAGATAGAATTAAATAAAATTAAGATAGACATCTGAGACGATACATAGTTATATAAATTAACTATTTAAAATAAGACAACTATTTGGATATACACTACCTGACAAAAGTCTTGTTGCCTATCCAAGTTTTAGGAACAACAAATAATAACTTGACTTCTAGTTGATCATTTGGTATCAGAAGTGGCTTATATAAAAGGCAAAGTCCTCTAGATTACACATATTTTACCAAAATAAAATATGATTATGCCTCCATTTTTCATCATTTAAGGTCTGACTTTGCTTAGATAAAAGTCTTGTCACTTAACAGAGATAATGTACAGGATAAAATATAAAGGCAAAATGGAATGGCAAAGAAAGCACTCTTGCAAGACTCCCAGAGTTCACTTTTGGATTCATCTTCAATGCCTCCATCTTACACCAGACATGCTCAATGATGTTCATGTCTGGTGACTGGGCTGGACTGAACCTTTTTTCAGGAACTTTAATGTGGAGGCTAAAGTATGAGCAGGAGCGCAATCCTGCAGAGAATTTGCCCTCTCCTGTGGTTTTTAATGTAATGGGCAGCACAAATCTTGACACCTCATGCTCTTGATGTTGCCATCCACTTTGTCGATCTCTCACACACCCCCATACTGATGAATGTAACCCCAAACCATGATTTTTTTCTTCACCAAACTCAAATTCTGTGAGAATCTTGGGTCCATGTGGGTTCCAATAGGTCTTCTGCAGTATTTGTGATGATTGGGAAGCAGTTCAACAGATTGGAAATATCTGGCATTCTGCCACTTTTCTAAATGATCAACTAGAAGTCAAGTTATTATTTGTTGCTCTTACAATGGGGATCAATGACAAGACTTTTGTCAGGCAGTGTGTTTATTTTTCTACCCAATTCCTGTTTAACGGAGAGAAAATTTTTCAACATTTCTAATCATAATAGTTTGAACAACTCATTTCTAAAAACTGATTTATTTGATCTTTGCCATGATGACAGTAAATAATATTTGACTAGATATTTTTCAAGACACTTCTATACAGCTTAATGTGACATTTAAAGGCTTAACGAGGTTAATTTGGTTTACTAGGCAGGTTAGGGTTATTAGGCAAGCTATTGTATAACAGTGGTTTGTTCTGTAGACGAAAAAATATATAGCATAAAGGGGCTAATAATTTTTTACCTTAAATGTTTTTAAAAAAAATCAAAACTGCTTTTATTCTAGCCAAAATAAATAAATAAATAAATATGAGTTGTATATTGTATAACAGTGGTTTGTTCTGTAGACGAAAAAATATATAGCATGAAGGGGCCAATAATTTTGACCTTAAAATGTAAAAAAAAAAAAAAAATTAAAACTGCTTTAATTCTAGCCAAAATAAAACATATAAGACTTTCTCTAGAAGATTAAAATATGAAATTATTAAATTAAAAAAATGTGTTGCTTTTTTAAACAATTTGGGAAATATTTAAATAATAGTAATGCTGACTTCAAGTGTATGTGTGTGTGTGTATACATATATACACACGTACACACACACACACACACACACACACACACTGTGTAAACAATAAATGGCATATAACATATATACATACTATACTAAAAAAGAATAGATGATAATGCTAAATTTGACAGTTTTTTTTACATTTAAATAACATTTTTAAAAAGTTCAATTAAAATTTATTTAATTATTTACATTTAAATGCAACTGGGGACAAAATTATAAAAAAACTAGTTTTTTTTGACACAGTCGTGTTAACTAAACAAATTAAATGATTTGAAGAATTATTAAAACCTAAAACAAACATTTTGTAGAAAAAAAAAAGACACTCTTTCAGTAAAAAATGTATTAAAAATACTAAACTATATAAACAAAAACATGGTTATTTACTTTATGTTTTTTTTTTTTACTTTTATACTGACCATCATCAATGTATGCTACCTTTTGCTTCAAAGTTTGAAAACTAAAATAATTTTTTTTTATTTTAATAAAATGTAAAGATATTAATATTATTGCATTACATATATAGTTCACCCCAAAATGTAATTCCTCTATTTACTCAACCTCAAGTGCTTCCAAACCTTTAATCTCTCTTTTTTGATAACCTCTTTATTCTGTTGATCACAAAAGAAGATACTTTGAAGAATGTTAGAAACTGGTACCCACTGACTTTTAAAATAGGAAACACAAGCACTGTGAAAGTGAATGGTAATAGGTTTCTAAAATTTTCCCAAATATCTTCTTTTGTGTTTAACAGAAGAAAGAAACTCAAACAGATTTATGACAAGTGAAGGCAGTAAATGAAGACAGAATTTTTATTTTTGGGTGAACTATCCTTTTCCATTTTTTCGGAAACACTTTATTTTGATGGTCTATTTATGTATTTATAGACTGTCTGCTTAATATCTGTTGATATGCTCTTTCAATAGCCATTAAACTGACTAGAAAAACTTTGCAAGTACATGTCAACTTACACACTCTAAGCCTCAACCCCAACCTAACAGTCTACTTAGAAGTAGTTCGCATGTAGATGCAATGTAACGTAAATTCAACAGACCATCAAAATAAAGTGACAACTTTTTCTTTTTAAAAAAAAGAATGATGTAATGCGTTTGAATATGTTCATTTTTTATAGTGGTTATTAAACCTGAAATATATATAACAGCAATTATTTTTTAACAAATATAAGGAGGCCATACTGTTTGTGAATGATTAAGGATCTGTTAAAACATTTCATAAAGAATGTTTTGGTCTCCAGTTTACCTTTGATCCTTTGTTGCAACACTGAATGTTGCTGATTGCCGTTATGTTGGCGATGAGCCAGATGCTCACTCATGTGATTTTTCTGCAGGTTTTCTGTGGTTTTCTGCAGGACAGTCTCTCTTTTGGGTTTTCCCCCTGTAAGAGCTGTAGAGCTGCACTTGTGGCAGGTGAAGTGATTCTCCAGCTCATCTGACCCATATGGTGAGTCTTCTCTGTCCCAGGGCTGATGGGATTTGTAGTTACTGTTGTACAGAGCATGGCTCATGGATAAAGTATCTTTGCCCTCACAGAAATTCCACTGGGCCATTTCTGGGCTGGATGTGATCCTTTCTGAAGCTCCGTGCTCCTCCTGCATCAGTTTGAATTTCTTACTAAGTTTGTGATATGCAATGGCGATTATTCCCAGAGTGATCCCAACACCACCTACAATAAAACATAATTGCAACATTTATTTGTGTAATGAAAAACATGTCAAAAATATGTCAAAAATCCTAACTTAATTTTGACCCTGGAAATATCGTCTTCTAAGAAACTCAAAAAATCAGTGAGAGATTAGAAGTGCATTACCAATATACATTACTACAGAAAAGCAATTTATTTCACACTCTATCATTTACTGCTTTGTCACTGTAAAAGCACTTCCTTTGACTGAATCTTTGATTTCGGGTCTTCTTTATCTGACACACCGGTCATTTTTGGGTTAAAACTTTCGATACCCAGTAACTGTCTTTGTGTTATTGCGAACATGTTCTATTTTAAAATCATTTTAAAGGTGCATTGTGAAAGTTTGACACCCAGTGGTTGAACTCGGTATTGCACTCCTGGTTTTAAATACATTTTCACTCCGTCCCTCCTCTGGCGCCTCCAAGGAAGAGCAGGTTTGCTAGATTGATAACACCAACAGGAGCCTGCCTAACTATCATGCTTAAAGGTTGATTTTAAGTCGTAATCTAACTAAAAGCAACAGCACGTGATAGAAGAAATATTTTCCATATTGAGTTTTTGTTCTGCGCAAGGTTTGAAAATTATATTTCAGAAACACATGGTTTCTGCTACATTCATTTTTCCATGGTGGGGCGCCACGCAAAAATTCATCACGCCATGGCTACATTACAACTTCTCATTCAAATCATTCAGTCATGTTTTATTTTACTATTATTATTTTTTTTTTAATAATTCTCTGTAACCGACCGTAGTAGTGCTGTGTGTCATTTTTTTAACCCTTTAAAGTTACGTGCTGACTGACTGACTGGCTGGCTGACTGACAGATGCGTGATGCTTGAGGCCAGCAAACACGACGTATAGCCGTTTCACTTTACTTCAGGACGCATTAAAACCGCTCTGTGGGTCTATTGAAGATGTTCATATATATTCCTAGCAAAATTTATAAATGTTCCTAGCAAAATATAATTGAGACATACTCGTTACATAAACGCACTAAATCTCACTTCAGCAGCGTTTATTTGAGAGCGCACAAGAAGATCTGCGCTTGAGCAGCATATGTTTTAGGGGGTGTGCAAGAAGTTTTGTGCACGAGCAGAGGAAATTGGCGCGCAAGCAAAGAGATTCGCTTGCTTGTAGGCTATTACATGAATCTGATCTCGACTTGAAATACTGCGCTCACAACATTTGTCATTGAAATAACGTCACAGGTAGTTGGTAGATCTGTGTAAAAAAGGCCTGACGGCACAGCTGGAAATTTTTTTTGAGGAAACACTTAATTGAATGTCTAGAACGTGCTAACGTGAGACGTCTGCTTTTATAGAGAACAGTCAGACGCGTTCACGTCCTCGCGGTTTAATAGAATAAAAGCCTTTGAATATTTTCCCAGACACATTTAGCTGATAGAAATTAGGCAGATAATGTTTATATGTTCATCTTAATGCCAACTGTGTAAAGAATTATCAATAAGATGCTTATGATAAGCCGTTGTTTGTTTACCTTCAAGCTTTGCGTGTTCCCGTGAAACAGCCCGTGAGCGCCAAAACACACATATCATGTACATCTCGACATGGCAACAGGGTTTTAACGCTGTGTTAGCGATCTCTGGGTATTCTGCCATTACTTTAATCCAGAACACCGGCAGAGTTGTTGTCTCGAACACTGTTTAAGGCCACCGTCATTTACGATCTCCAGCAGTTGGTCTTCTTCTTGCACGGACATGCCGGATTCAGCTGGTTTGTTGACAAATGGGTCACGTATTCATTCCCTAGCCGTTTGTGGGTCCTTTGAGGTTGGGAAGGACCCAATGATGATCGTGCACCAGCTTGGTGAGTGAGGGCGCAGGCTCAGACTCAAAAATCCCCGCTAATGTTTGAAACATGTCCAATATGCCTCAGTTTGGAATCAATTCTTGTGAGGCCCGGTACTGATTGATGGGGGTTGGGGATTGGGGTTGGGGGTTGGGGATTGACTGATTGATCCCGGGGGTTGGGGATCACTGCTTTAGAAGAGTCAAAAACTTACATACAGCAACTTTCAAATTTGTAAAACCTATTCTTGATGTGCAGCTGACCACAGAGAGTTGGAACAGATTTTTTAATCCCAGTTTCTTTGAAAATCCTGTTGTGTGGGTATGTTTCTGAGCATTGGAGACATGTAAATATGCCACACTACTACGTCACTTTGCAGTGGGCCTCAAAATCACTGGGATTTGGATTCTATTTTAATGTTAGGAAATTAGACAAAAAAAAAGACTGTGTAGTGTTTATGTCACTCCAACATGAGCGTAGACGCACTATATCAACACACAGCTCTGTCCAAAGAGCTTACAAAAGTTGCTTTTGCAACATAGGTCATACCTGTCAACCCCCCGTTTTTCCTGAGGATTCTCTTGTATTTTACAGTTCTATCCCGCTATCATCCCGTAAAGGTATTTTCCCGTTTTTCTCCCATATTTTCAGTCTTTCTCTGAAGAGCCTAGCCTCCCTATACGCAACCCATACCGCCGAACCACCAGGGGCCGCCCCTTGCTCTTAAATGGGAGTCTGTTGTGTGCTTTCACTTTGCTTTGAAATGAAAACATGAAAACACTTATAAATAAATATAGAAAATGGTGCGATTCCCTTTCCTTTTCATTACAGGTGCCGTCGCCCCTCTTATACAATCCTCTAAACAGTCATATAATGGTGCATGACTGTCAGCTGATGCGCTCCATACTGATAAATAGACGCTGTTTCCCAAATGGATTCTGTACATGCTATTTGAAGCGGAGTGAAAGTCTGGGTTTTGGGTGTGTGTTTGAACAGACATACACACATAATTAATAATAATAACATATAAATATATCGATCTTGGTGTTTTTTTTTTCAAACACAACTAATTTCGTCTTAAATTAGCATAAAAAGTTAGGAAAGCAGTCGAATGCTTTCATTAGGTTAGATGTGTGCATTTTTAAAGTGACACCTGTTATTTGATGTAAAAAAAAAATCTAAATAAATAAGAGATTCACTCGCTGCTCTTTAATCAGAATGTGTAAGTTATACAGTGAAGAAATGGCTAATGAGATTTGATAGCTTGATTCTATTTCATTATAATAGCTATTAATTTTAATAAGCTTAACTGTTCGCTAATTTATTTGCTGCTAATGCATATATTTAATTTTTCTTTTGTTAATAATAACTTTAAAACATATTACTGACCATTAAACTGTTTGTTTACAATGAAACAGCTCCAAATGAACATATTTGGGGATTTTTTTAAAGGGGGTTGAATCCCTTATTATGGTGGGCATATCCTTTATTTTCACATCCCAATGTTAACAGGTCTAGGTGCCCTTTAAGTCTGTGATTAATTGTTATAGACTGCACAAATGTTGTGATTACTCATGTTTAAATATTTAAATCTTTAGGCAGTGCTAATAACTATATTAATTGTTCATATGATTTTACCACAACACATTTTTTAAAAACTTTTTCAAAGTTATAAACAGAAACAGTACATTTTGGTATTGCTACTACACGATTTTGTTTTTAACCAATTCTCTTGAATTATTATTATTAATGAATTATTATTATTGTTTACTATTAATTTTTGACAGAAAACTTCTACAACAGTATATATATATCTTTTTATTTTAGTAAATAGTGCAGAATATTTTATTATCATTCTTTTGATTAGATACTCACCCAAAAATGAAAACACAACGGCAATCGCAACATTTCTGATGTATTGCTGAGAAGTGTTACTTCTTTTGGCCACGACCTCCACTGTGATGTTGCTGTTTGGCGGGACACAGTTAGCATCGGTCAGCTGCAGCACAGTCTGCACAGATGGATTATCAGCATTCACACATGCCATCTTCTGCCCATTGTACAACACATTCTCAGGAGCCTGAATGAAACTATTGAGGAACGAGGCCAGTTCTCTCAGCTCACACGAGCAGCTCCAGCGGTTCAGATCCAAGTTCAGTGTCGAGAGCCATGACAGGTACGAGAAGGCATCCGGAGCACTGCTGAGATTATTCCGAGATAGATCAAGCCTGCGGAGGCTAGGAAGCCTACTGAAGCTTTCGCGCCCCAAAATCATGATGAGGTTGTCCGACAAATCCAAGATTTCCAAGTTCCTCAGGTCTGCGTGAGCGAAGGTGGTGGAGTTCAAGCTTGTGAGAAGGTTTCCATCCAGCTGAAGTGTTTTTAAAGCTATGGAGCTCTGGAACCAGGAGCCATCAATGTCCTTCAGGTGGTTGTTACTGAGCTGAAGAGTCTCCAGTCTGTGGAGCCAAGAGAACGTGGAGCTGTTAAAGGCCTGGTTGGAGATGTGGTTGTGGTCCAGGGATAGTGTTGTGAGAAAAGTGAGGTTCTGAAAAGCGTTCTCCGTGATGCTGGAAATGGCATTGTTACTGAGTGCCAGAACACTCATATTGGATAAATCAGAGAAGACCATACTGCCAACAGATTCAATGAATCCATCAGTCAGCATCAAAGCTTTAGTGGAGCCTGGTGCATCTGAATGTGATGAACAGAAAAAGGTCCATATCAATAGAAACATGATTATTTAAAAACTAAAAAATATATAGGTTTTAAGTGACTCCTGCTGACAAAATGTGTCTGACCATTTTTAATGTAACATATAAATATGAATTTAAATCCTAATCATAGCATGCAATCTCTTCAACCACATGTTATCATAAATTCTGTGTTGTGGGTATTTAAAGAGCCAACTCATAGTGATTCGAATGAACAGTCTTGATAACGAGTCTCTAGCTGTTTCGGTGTTACAAAACATAGGCTACGCCAATTGTTGTATGCGCAAACCTGAGAAAATTTTTACCTGCAGCCCCGCCCACTAACACAGCACCAAATATAAACAGATCTTACCTAGATTTTATTGGAAGTGTGAGGGAAAGGAGTGCTTCAGCAATCTACACGCTAACAATGGGCGATTTATTCGTTTGGGAAGAAAGGATCAGAAAGACTACTGATGTATGAAACTTTGACAGAGCTCGGCAGGGACTTTAGTACACAGCTCATGGATTAGTTTCTTCCTCCATTTTGTAATGGACAGACAATACACCAGGGGTGTGTTCAAAATAGGGCCAGTTTATTAGGCACAAAGTCAAACAAAGGCAGGCTGCTGCATGCTGAGGATGACCTCTGGTGAATGCTAAAACCCCCTGGCTGGGGATGTGATTATTAGGCAGAGTACAGGTAAGCCCTGAGAACATATAACACTTCACGTAAGAGGTGCTACAGCAATGATCGCAAATAGAAATAATCTACAGCTGAGAATGGAGAAAAGCTCCAAAATGAAAGATAATTAATGAAATCAGACCTGGCCCATGACACATTTCATAATTGTAAGTAAATGGCTTGTCTCATTGTTAAAAAAATATAATAAAAAATGTATTAAATTGTGTTTTGTTACTTGTAACCGCGTGTAAAGTATCAGATTAACTCTTTATATTCTTAAATCGCGTCTATTCATTCATTCATTCATTCATTTTCTTGTCGGCTTAGTCCCTTTATTAATGCGGGGTATCCACAGCGGAATGAACCGCCAACTTATCCAACAAGTTTTTACGCAGCGGATGCCCTTCCAGCCGCAACTCATCTCTGGGAATCATCCACACACACATTCACAAACACACACTCATACACTACGGACAATTTAGCCTACCCAATTCACCTGTACCGCATGTCTTTGTACTGTGGGAGAAACTGGAGCACCCGGAGGAAACCCATGCGAAGGCAGGGAGAACATGCAAACTCCACACAGAAACGCAGCGACCTTCTTGCTGTGAGGCGACAGCACTACCTACTGCGCCACTACCTCGCCCCAAAGCGCGTCTAATGCCACATTAAAAACACGACGCTTGCTTTGTTTACGGATTTAAATGCGTTTGAGAGCTCGCATTTCACTGCCGTTTGTCGTTGCTTTGGCCACCGTCAGCTGATCCTACACACGTGCAGTGGTCAAGGTTCAGAATAGTTCAACTTTTGCTGCTGTGTGGATTAATACTGAATGTGTGTGAATGTAGTTAAGAATAGAGCAATATGCTGGTGTTTAACTCCACTGCTTTCGGTGGTAAGGTGTCTGAATAACACCGTCGAGTAAGTTTACTATGAAGCGTGTTTTGAGCGTCCGCTGCGATCGGATCCTATACCAATGTTGGCAACCCGGGAGCTTGACAAACCGCGGTGAACGCTGCAGACCAATCGCAACAGGCTATCCTCGGTCCAAACAGCGCAGATTAGCTTCGCGCTAAGGAGGGGTTTGGGAACAAATTAATCGCTAAACAATTCATATGGGAGTCGCTGGGATAATTATTTAAAATAAATTTTTATTATAAGACCATGAAAGTGTTTTTTGATATTGCATGCGTATCAGTATGTTGTTTAAGACCCATATAACCGAAATATGACCTTTTTTAATGTATAATAGGGGCACTTTAAATAAGGGAACTACTACTACTAAGAGAGCTTTGTGTATAAAAGTTATAGTTTGAAAGTATCTTGGCACTTTAACTGTATGTGACGAGATTAGATGCAATAACCATCAAAAATTGCCATCTAAAAAAGTAAAAAATGTGCATTTTTCTCAGTCTCGCATGTTTATGTTCAGTTATTTCACATTAAAGGAAATGAAAACAACCTGTTCTTTGCCATAAAAGTGAAATGACTGCAGTGAAACCTATACACAGGAGCATGAGAAATGATGCTAATATTTAGAGCTTTTGCATCTAAACTCTTAATGTATTGTTACATATATCCTCCCCCTTGCAGAATGTGATGGCAACAGTCAATGTATTGTTCATTCAAGAGAATTATGACAAATACTGATTAATCCATTGACTCTGTCACTCAAATTATTATTAATGGTTTTTTGCTCACACAACAGGCTCTAAAATAGCATTGCACTAATTTGACCTTCTCTAAATGAACAAACACACAGCAGAATATTCAAAATACACTGTCCATCCCAAAAAAATACAAAACAAATACCCACATGGACTTACTAAGCAAATAGGTAATATTTACTGCATGGATGATTATTGTGTTTCAGCGAGTAACACATTATTTAAAGATAATGCAAAGAGTAGCTTCTCAGAGTGGTTCAGTTAACATGAGACATTTTTTACACATGGATTGGCCACCAGAGAGTCCAGACCTTAACCCTATTGAGAGTCATTAGAATGTGCTAGAGAAAATTTTGCACAGCAGTCTGATCATGTCAAAAAAATAATGCAACTCTGGACTGGAATAAATGTTGTGACATTGCAGAAGCAATGAGGTTAATGCATGCCATAATTAAAGCTAAAGATATTCCAATTAAATAAGTAAAAGTATTAAATTGTATGACTCTTTTTTTTTTGTCTTCAATCTTCTTTTATATTCCACAAAGGAAATGAGGTCAGGTTTTAAATAACTCAAGGATGAGTGACCTATGAGGAAGCTTTGTAAATAATCTAAGTGTTAAATCTATTGGATAATAATTTACTTACCAATGATGCTCCTAAGTTTCTGACAGATGGTGACATCCTCAGAGCACACCAAACATGAAGAGGGACAGAGTAAAGCCAGGTCAACTTGACTGATTGTCACCATCAGCAGAAAGCAGACACCTGACAGGAAACATTCATGTTATGTGTCAATCGGGCATACCCTGATCTTATTTGAATAGAGAATATTTAAAATAAGATACAGAGAACCTAAGGGGTCAATGTAATTAAAAAGCAATCTGAGCTGGATTTCAGAGCTACTTGTTTGCATAGTTTTTTTTCCAATCTAATACTGTTATACTGGGAATTAGACTGGCCACTTTTTTTTTTAGGTTTTATTTTTAATTTTTATTTTTACTGGGTTCTGCCTTGAAGGTTTAGTTCAAAGAAAATATTATTAATTACTCACCTTCATGTTGTTTTAATCACCTGAGACCTTTGTTCATCATTGGAACAAAACTAAGATATTTTAGATCTGAGATCTTTCTCAGCTTTCTCCAGAAAAGAAACCAAGGATATTGTTAAAACATTCCAGGGGACTTCAGTGGTTCCACTGTAATCATATTGTAACGGGGAAAGTGACACTGACAACAGGGTGTGGATCCAAATGCAGGTTTAATGGCGAGGTCAGGTAAGCAGTGGTCAATACAGGGGCAAACAGATGTATAAGGGCAATCCAGAGTCGTAGTAAAAATAACAGGCAGATGGTCACAAGGCAGGCAGCAAACAGGATTAAGCAAATAAATGAGGTGAGGATCAAAAACATGGCAAAACAAGACAAAAAAAAAGGAAAATGCGTTGTAGTGTCACTAAAACAGCAGACAAGACTCAGCAATGAGTGTCTCAAAGTGAGCCATATATATGTGTGTTTAATCAGTACTTGAGCTGCATCAGCTGTGTTTGCAATTAGTCAGGATCAGGAAATGATTGTGCGTGTATTGCATGACTGGGATCTGTAGGCCACAACATGGCGGGTTGTATTTTGTGTGAAAGTGAATGTATACCAGCAAACTCTAGTGGTTAAATCGCTGGTGATTATGACACATTTGAAGTTCCAAGCATACTTTTGTGTACTTTTTTGCCACATAAAAGTGTTTTTGGAGCTTTGTGTAATTAGTTGAATGAGTGAAGTCACATGAAATATGTTGACAATATTTTTGGTTCATTTGGACTTTGAATGAATTAACCAAAACAATGTTTGGGGTCAACTAATCCTTTAATATTTCCTGAGTAACATTCCCAGAGATTTCCTCTCCATATTGGCATGAGAACATCACACAGTTTGTCACCTTGGAATTATAAGGATCTATCTGCGTTCTGAATGATTTTGAGATATTGAGCTTTAAAGTTTTTACATTCCATAGCAAACAATATGTAACATTTGTTTTTTTAAAATAAAAAGTCTTAAAATGTAAACAACTTATAAAAAAACATCCCATAATGTAAATAAGTTGTCATTTAATAAGAACATATCAATAACTCAATTTTGACAAAAATGTCAGATAGAACCTTATAACTCTAAGGTGACGAGTTGCTGCAGATTTGGGGGATGTACATCTCTCATGCCAGCACATCAGATGATAATGAACGCAGATCTGGTCCTAACCAGTTGGAAATGATTTGTTATTTGTAAAATGGTACATTATCCACCACAACATGGATTCTACTCATGAAGGGATGGACATGGTAAGCAACTCCACTTAGGTAGGCTGTAGTGTTTAAATGATGTTCAGATGGTACTAAAGAAGAGTGAAAAGAGAGCATGAAAATCCCCACAACATTACACCATCAGTCAAAACCATTGACACAGAAAAGTATGGATTCTAGCTCTTATGCTGTACAGGCTAAATTTTCATCCATCTGAATGTCAATCAAGATTTACTGGACCCTTTTTCAGTCCTTTGTTGTACAGGTGAGCCCATATAAACAGTAGCCCCAGTTTTTCTGTTTTCAGCTGACACCCACAGGATATTTAGTCTTTTCCTGAGCATTCTCTGTAAACCCAAGTGAGGGTTGTGCATGAAAATCCCAGTAAATCAGCAGTTTCTGAAAACCTGGGACCAGCCTGTCTGGCACTGACAAACACACTGCATTTAAAAGAACTTAAATCACATTCTTCCTCTTTATGATGCTCAGACTAAACTTATCTCGACCACTGCATTGCTAAATGCATTCAGTTGTCATGCCATGCGATTGGCCAATCTGCCAAGGTGTAAAAATCACTTAAAATTGTGACTCAAGCAAAAGTTGAAATACTGAATGAAAAGTTTACTCACTTAAAAGTAGAAGTATCTGGTCAGGAACATACAGAACTCGATTAAAAGTAAAAAGCACCACATTATAATTGTACTTGAGTATTCAAAAAGTAATGCCTATACTGATATGCAAACATGCTACTCAAAGATTTAAAACCTCTGATTTTATTTAAGCAGAAGTTAAATTTCAAAATTGTGAAAGACTAGCTTAGCTCTTTTGGGGTTACAAAGCAAAAAAAAAAAAAAAAGCAATTTTTTTTTTCTTGTAGGAGACAAAGTTTAAATTTAAAGGTTCAGGACACCCCGGAGAACTTTTTTTTATATTAACAGATGTGTGTGTGTTGAGCATCAGTTAAGACAATGTTAGCACCTGTCAGCTTTAATTGTGGGGAAAACTGGAAAATTTTGAGCTTTTATCAGCTAATTTCAGCTTCCGGGTTTAAAATGATTTTTGGGGCGGGATCAAAATCGGCGACATAGCGCAGAACTGCAAGTGCAATGATGACGCGTCGGTTGCTCATTATTATTCATAGCGGAGTTTTCTTATCCTATGAGAAGAGCCGGCTGCTTAATTATTTATGAGACCTGCCAGACCTGCCAGTGTCAAGCCCGAGCTGAGAGACACGGAAACCCCGGCACAGTATTTAGCCATTCATGAAGGCTCATATGCGTTTGTTTCCATAATCCACGGGGTTTGTTGCATGTTTTCCCCCGCGATCTAGTCAGGGCCGATCATACAGCAAAGCTGTGTGCGTGCTGCTAGCATTTTTGTCGGGAGAGCAGCACGAGAATTAGAGAATGGCGGCCGCGGACGCTGTCTTTTATCAGGAGTTCGTTCACATTCAGACACATCGCTGTGCTGCTGTGTTTGCCTAAATCCTCCAGATTACCAGCAGGGCTAATGGTTAAAATAGATGGTTCAGGAGACCTGCTGCACTGAGCCTGCTGGATACGGGGATTGAGGGAGAAGTCCTCATTTATAGTGTTTACATGAACACACATCTTTATAATGATATAAATTGTGGTTGTCTGTATATAAAATTACGAATAACAAATGTAGCAGGGCATTAAATCACTGTTCATTTCTTTGCATTTTAACTTTGTAAACTATAAACTCATGCGTCTCCTCTTTGTGTCTCATTTTGTGAGCTAACTGACAACAGCAGTTATTCGCTCCCCTTCTCCCCTGCTGGCCACGCCCACTCCTGCCCGATGCTCGCGGAGCTCCACGCCCATTAATCATGCATCTTTTGAAAAAATTCTGAAGTAGACTTTAACCGAAAGAGGGGGGTGTCATGGCCCTTTAATAATGTATGAATTCATACTAATACTACTAAAAGAAAGGCAGGCAGTGACTTTGGAGTTTGGGATTTTGTGCACGAAGTGAATATTTTCTTACTACAATACTGAATTCTCACTAGAAAAAAGCAAAAAAACATAAAAAGTAAAAGTAAAAAACACACATGTAAACACAAATTGACACCCAAGTGGTGTTTATAATTGCCATACTTATTTTTTAACTCAACTGTCAGGAATGAAATGCACAGGATTGTAGGATAGCCAAGGCATTGAAGGAAATGCCTTCAAATGCTGCCTTTGTAATTCAATCAGAAGGTGCCTTCTGAACCGAGACATAAAGTCAAAATTTTGTATCTTGATGCCTTTCCGTCTTGGATTGCTGCTTTCAAAGGAAGCATTTCTCTGAGGACCAGGTCAACATGTTATGCATTGTGGTAATTGATGCAACATAACATTGTTTCTAAAGAACGTTCGAGGTTACTAAAGTAACCCTTCGTTCCCCGAGGAGGGGAACGGAAGCACTATAAGTGGATTTGATTTGTAAAATCCACGCATTGGGGAGGTTCGGTTCAGAAGCTACTCGTCTGAAAGAGTATTGAACGGGCCAATTAAGAATGAATTGGCAGCGCAAGCCTGCGCAGGTGAGCGGCATAAGCAATCAACTGAGTATATAAGCTCACCTGGCGCCAGCAGACGCTATCCTTTTTAAGCTGAAGAGACTTTCAACAGCTAAGGGACAGTCATTATGGCGACGGAGTATAGTGCTTCCGTTCCCCTCCTCGGGGAACGAAGGGTTACTTTAGTAACCTCGAACGTTCCCCTTCGGGGGGAACTTCAGCACTATAAGTGGATTTGATTTGTAAAATCCACGCATTGGGAGCCCATTGAAAGCGCCATAATGACTGCACCTTACCAACACCCCCGATGAGGAGATAGTCAAGCAAGCGTGACGCACCCGCATCATGGGGGGCGCGGTCCTCCAACGTGTCCCTGGCCCTAATTTATCCTACTTCAACAGAAGTTTTACGGATTTAGATATATTTTTTGGGAAGTCGTGAGCATCTAGATAATTCTAGGAAATACGACAGTACGTTGGGAAGCGTGCAATCCCGATAGGGAGGACGCTGCGGAGGCCATCCGTTACCCGAGGGGGGATAGATGGCAGAATTTACATATGGACTAGCCCTAAAAAGGGGGAGTACGCATAGCAAAAGAGTGGTTAGCGGGGAGGGAAGACACGGGTCCGCCCAGGGGGGGGACTTAACCGTGGCGGAATAAGCATATGGGATCGCCTAGTGGGGATCACGCATAGCAGGCACCTTTACCCAAAACGCGGGCTGACCAGCGGGCAGACCTACAACGTAGTGGGCCAGCAAGTGACTCCTCCGCTGAGTCAGTGCTGGGGGCCACGGAGGAATCTGCAGGGCTCACCTGACGGGGAACTTTACTGACAGATAAAAAGGCGCACGTATCTCCGTGTTAGGGAAAATGGCGCAGCAAGCGTGTTTCAACACCCTACCGAATTGTTTCCTCAATCACCAAGGGTTACCTAATACCCTTGAGGAAACCGGCTCCACTCGCAGATTGTAAAACCTTGCAAATGTGTTGGGTGTCACCCAGCCCGCAGCTCTACAGAAGTCTGTTAGAGGGGCGCCGCGTGCGCGCGCTCGAGAGGATGCGAAACTCCGAGTGGAGTGCGCACGCGCTCTCGGGGGACGCGGCTCATCTCGGCTCTGATAGTGAAAGAAAGGCATCCACAATCTAGTGGGAACTTATTTCGGTACGGCACTTCCCTGCTGCCGACCGTTATAACAGATGAAGAGCTGCTCAGATGATCTAAACTCTGAGTGCGGTCCGGATAATGCGCAAAACGCGAACTGGACAATAAAGAAGGGCTGGGTCTGCCTCCTCCGAGGGCAGCGCTTGCAGGCTCACTACCTCGTATTAAAACGGAGTGGTAGGAACCTTGGGCACATATCGCGGGCGGGGTCTCATACGTGAGAGAAGCCAGCCCAATTACAGGCACGAGTCACTGACCGAAAAATGCCTCCGGGTCCCCGACCCTCTAATCGATATCAACGCGACCAGCAGAGCTGTCTTCAGGGACAGAAAATACTGAGTCGAGGATCGAAGGGATCTGACGCGGCTTGTGTAGCGAGGGCGAGATCCTAAGAGGGCATGAGAGGGGGCGGGGTGGATTAATTCGCTTAACGCCCCTGAGGAACCGGATGATGAGGTTATGCGTTCCCACGGTGCTGCCAGCCACCGCGTTATGAGAGCGGAGATGGCAGCCACGTAACCTTGAGTGTGGAGGGCGACAGCCTGCTCTCCAGCTTCTCTCGGCGTAAAGAAAGCACAACGCTGATCTGGCAAATTACGGGGGTCTTCTCAGCGAGAGACACACCATTCAGTGAATAGACTCCACGTCAGGGCATAGGCGCGCTCGGGGAGGGGGCTCTAGCCCGAGTGACGGTATTAGCCACCGCAATCGGAGGTTACCTAAGTCTTCCTCGCGTCTACAATCTCTTCAAAGATCGGCGAGGGTGCCAGGTGGTGCCCTGTCCCTGAGAGAGTAGGTGCTCTCTCGAAGGGACTGCCAGGGGAGGGCTATCGCGAGGGAGAGCTCTGACATCCAGGTCCGGTTGAGCCAGAGGGGCGCAACCAGCAACCTGTTCCTCGTCCTCTTCCTGACCTTGCACAGTAACTGCGCGAGCAGGCTCACTGGGGGAAACGCGTATTTGCGCGTGCACCGAGGCCAGCTGTAAGCCAGTGCATCCGTGCCGAGAGCACTCGGTCAGGGAAAGAACAACTAGCAATGAGCGATCTCGGGGGAAGCAACAGATCGATCTGGGCTTCCCCGAATCGCGCCCATATCAGCTGAACAGACTCGGGGTGGAGTCTCCATTCTCCAGGACGCAAGGCTGCCGTGAGAGCGCATCGGCTGCACGGTTGAGCTTGCCTTAATATGAATGGTGTGCAGCGATTTCAGCCGCGGATGACTCCAGAGGAGCAGACGGCGGGCGAGCTGAGACATGCGGCGAGAGCGCATACCCCCTATACGGCTGATATACGCCACCGCCGCCGTACTGTCCGTCCTGACCAGCACGTGTTGCCGCTCCAGCACCGGAAAAAAACGGTGGAGAGCGAGGAACACTGCCAACAGCTCCAGGCGATATGCCAATGCAACTGGGTACCTTTCCACAGGTCCGCAGCCGCATGCCCGCAACGCACAGCCCCCCAGCCCGTGTTGGAAGTGTCTGCTGAAACGACAACAAGACTGGACGCCTGTTCTAGAGACACCCAGGTCTGTAGGAACGAGGGGTCGCTCCAAGGGCTGAGGGCGCGGCGACACAGCGCAGTAACAGAGACTCGGTGTGCGCGCGCGTGCCATGCGCGTCTGGGGACTCGATCGTGAAGCCAGTGCTGAAGTGGTCTCATATAGAATAATCCGAGCGGCATGAAGCGGCTGCGGATGCCATATGCCCCAGGAGCCTCTGAAATAGTTTCAGTGGGACCACTATTTTACTGTCGAGCTCTCTCAGACAGTACAGCATCAGCTGAGCGCGCTCTCCGGAGAGGCGCGCTGCCATGGTGACCGAGTCCAGCTCCAGCCCGAGAGAAGAGATCCTCTGCACGGGGGCGAGTTTGCTCTTTTCTCGGTTGACCTGAAACCCCCACGGGTGGAAGTGCCAGAGCACTTTGTCTCTGTGCATAATCAACTGCTCTGAGAGAGGGCAAAAATCAGCCAGTCGTAAAGAAATTGAGTATGCAGATGCCCGCGAGCCGAAGGGGCGCTGAGGCACCCTCCGCGGGCTTGGTGAGGACCCGCGGAGACAGAGAGAGCCCGAAGGGGAGGGCTTTGTATTGCCAAGCTCGACCTTCAAACGCAAACCGCAGAAACTGTCGGTGGCGAGGAAGAGTGGAGACATGGAAATACGCGTCCATCAGGTCTAATGCTGCAGACCAACCCAGAGGACGAACGCACCGGAGGATGCGCTTCTGCGTGAGCATTCTGAACGGCAGCTTGTGCAGGCAGCGGTTCAAAACGCGCAGATCTAGGATTGGCCGTGACCCACCGCTCTTTTGGGCACGATGAAGCGTGGGCTGTAAAACCCACTCTCCATCTCGGCTGGAGGGAGCGGCTCGATTGCATCCTTCGCCAGGAGGACAGCAATCTCCTCTCGCAAGACAGGGGCGGACAGGGGGCTGACCCTGGTGAATACACACCCGTGACTTGGGGGGCCGTTTCGCGAACTGAATCGCATAGCCGAGTCTGATTGTGCGTATGAGCCACCGCGAAGAGCTGGCCCGCGCTAACCAGGCAGGCAGAGCTCTCGCTAATGGACTCATCGCTACAATCGCTGACGTACCAGCAGTGGGGCAGCGCGGAGTGGGTGTGCTGATCCGGGAAGCTCGCGGGTCCCACGGAAAAGCTGGAGGTGAGATATTTGCTCTCACTCCAAACCCGAGCTCCGGAGGGGAGGCTCGAGGGGTGGGAGAAAGGAGACCGTCCTCCCAGCGCTCGTGAGCCACTGGCGAAACGCACCGAATCTGCAAGCTAGAAAGCATAGCGTCCCAGACTGGCAGATTTCGGGCTGTCACATCTGGGGAAGTGAAAAGTGCCCTTTCATAATGTTTTCATGGCAGTAAAAAGTGCCGTTGGAAATGGGGCCCCGCCCTCCAGCGGGGAAAGAGCAAGTTCCCTCTTCTCCAGATGGCCTGTCCCAGGGGCGCTTCGCGGTCCGTTGCCGGACTTAGCGGCGTTCTGGGCAGGGGGGCTGCCTGCTTCCGAGGTGCCCGACGCGCTCGCTTCGCCTGAGGCGTGTGCGGGGGCGGAGCAGCTCTCGTAGGCGGGCGCCTTCGGCGAGGAGCAGGTATGAATGGCACGGCGGGCGGAGCGGGCTACGGACCGCCGATAAGACATCACCCACCAACTGCTCTCTCACCGCCTTGAATTCCTGGGTGAATTCACAGACAGTGTCGCCGAACCTGGCTGGGGATATGGGGAAGTCAAGAAAGCGGACTTTGTCGACTTTGCGCATATCAGCCAGGGGTGGCGCTCCTGGACCACTAATGTGGACATCGTCCTTCCCAACGCACACGCAGCGGACTCAGTAGTCCGAAGAGCTAAGTCGGCGGCGGTGCGAAGCTCGTAAGCCTGGGTTGGACCCACCCTCGTGCAGCTCGGCCAGCGCCTGCGCTTGGTAGCGCTAGTAGGTGGCTATCGCATGCAAGGCTGAAGCAGCCTGGCCCGCAGCTATGTAAGCTCTAGCTCCGAGGGAGGTAGATAACTTACAGGCTTTGGATGGGAGACGAGGCGGATCCCGCCAAGAAGAGGCGCCGCGCGGATTTACCGCCATCGCGCACTCAACCTGAGGAATCGCCACATACCCCCTGGCTGTTTCACCGTCAAGAGTGGTTAGGGTGGAGGAACACGCAGCACGAGCAGAAAAAAAGTGCTTTACAAGACCGCGTGAGCCTACTGTGCACCTCCGGGAAGAAGGGAACGCCCCTCTAGTCGGTCCGGCCGCGGAGCTGGGGGATAAACCATCTCCAACCCACGGCCGAAGCAGCCCGGGAAAGCACGGCTAACATGTCCGTTTCAGGATCCGTAGTGACAGCGCTCACCAGCCCGAAGGGGGCGAGCGGGTCTGGATCATCATCGGACAATGAAAGCCCACCCTCCGATGCCGCGGTGGACATCTGGTCTCCGGTGTCATCGGGCGTAAGGGCTACCATCTGTTAGACGGATCGCTTCCCCCGCCCGAAGCTTGGATGGAGCGCTTAGAGGAGCGGGAGGTCCGCGGGCCCGTGGGCGACGGATTATCTCTCGCTGAAACCCTCAGATCTGCCCGAGTGCCCGCTGCAGAGCAGGGGACAACTGGGGTGGTTCACCCTTTTGCAAAGGCTAACCGCGATCTTGCGCAACAGTCATGGCATCGCAATGACGACATGAACTGCCCGCGAGCAGCGCATTAACATGCTGGACCCCCAGACATGCAACGCAGTGCCCGCGCCCATCATCCGAGGACAGGAAACCACCGCATCCAGAAACGCACAGTCGGAGCGCCGTCCTGATAAGGACGTGCTGCACGACTGTGTTGCTCTTTCTGTGAAGTTTGCAACTTTATACGCACCGCTCTGGAGGACCGGACCCAAAGAACGCCAGGCAAGGGAGAAACCCAGCTCGACCGTCTGCCACTGCGTGTACACACTCTGGACCGGGAGAATGCTCTCGTTCGCTCAGAATCGCTGGTCACAGCAGGAGGAACCCTCATCGACTCGATCAGAAAGTCTCTGAAGCGAAAAGGATAGCGTCTGCTGGCGCCAGGTGAGCTTATATACTCAGTTGATTGCTTATGCCGCTCACCTGCGCAGGCTTGCGCTGCCAATTCATTCTTAATTGGCCCGTTCAATACTCTTTCAGACGAGTAGCTTCTGAACCGAACCTCCCCAATGCGTGGATTTTACAAATCAAATCCACTTATAGTGCTGAAGTTCCCCCCGAAGGGGAACCAATGAACACGTTTGAACAATTTCATTGAATCTCAATGAATCTCATTGGCAGAATAAATAACATTTAAATTAAACTTAAATAAAATAAAATTAAATTAGTGCAAATGACTTAGCTTGAAAGGAAAAATAGAATAAAGTGATCTTCAAAAATGAGTAATTTTCACTGTAAATAAAACTGCAAGAAATGAAAAGAAACCTTCATTTACCTTAAAAATGTAATTAGTAAAAAATATATATTTTAATTGTATTGTTTAAAGTAAATTACAAACACCCCAAAATGATTCACCAAAATCACATTAATTTAGGCTTCCGTCACTTGTTCCAAACCCAAACTCTTTTGTTGACCACAAAGGAAGATATTTTGAAAAAACCTGTAACCAGTGGTGTAAAGTAACAAATTCCAAATACTTAAATGACTGTAATTGAGTAGACTCAGAGATCTCAGAAACTGTCATTTACTAAGTAGTTTTAAAATTGTGTACCCCCCTCAAACCTTTCACAGCATAATACTCAATACTCACTACTCTTGAGTACTTTTAAAATGGCTACTTTTTACTCATACTTGCGTTATATTTAAAACAGATACTTTTACTCGCACTACATTTTTGGGCAAGTAATGGTACTTTTACTTGAGTAGTATTGCATAAGTACTTCAGTACTCTTTCCACCACTGCCTGCAACCATAGACTTCCATAGTATTTATTTTCTCTACTATGGATGGAGGGAGTATATTTTCATTTTTGAGTGAACTACTTTTAGCAAAGTAATTAAGTAGAATTACTCAAGTACTTTATATGTCTTCTCATCAGTCATTTGTGTTAAAGATCAATATCTAAGTGTCAAGTGAGCATAGCTTTCCCGTTCCAATTCATACGTTTACAATTGAATGCAAAGACAAAAATACTGAAGATCTCATATCAGTAATAATCAGCTCTGGAACACAATAATCACATACTTATCATGATTTTCCATTGAAGGCCGATAGTGAAAAACTTCCGAAATGCTGTCTGCGCTCCATAGCTTTTCTAAGGCCAACGGTTATGCCCAAATCACCCAAAACAAAGCGAAATGCAGGACCCTGTTAACAAAAGAACAACAGAGTTCAGTCAAGATCTACATTCAGTCAACATTCCAACTAAGAAGTACTCAGAACAAGCTGTGGAGTAGTTTTTTTTCTTGTGTTTTGGTAACTGCACCTGATGCTGTTCTCTTCTGACCTCTGTTGCCTGGAAACTCTGACTGGCAGACAGACGAGGAAGGTTATAAAACATGCATGATCTTCCACCTATTTTCTTCTGTGGAGGTGATCCTGCTTTCTATAACGTGTGATAACAACTGCTGCATACAAGACTGCAACTGTGATAAAGGATTGTGGTAATAATAGTTTCACATCTCAGGACGCTAACTCTTCCTTGAGGAAACATTTTGCTTCATTTACATTATTATACTTTATACAATATACAGCAATATTGGACAGAACATTTTGACATAAAACATACAGCATGGTTTAGTTATTATAAAAAGTAAATGCATAATGAAATCAATGTATTTTCAATATATTTTAACAAGAATACCGAAAGGATATTTTACCCAAAAAGATGATATGATGCTGTCCCAACACAAATCAATTAATTTTAATTTAAATAGATTGGACATAAAACAAATAAGTGTCACAAAAATCTCAAGAATTTTGTTGTTTCAGATCATTATAAATAGTTTGAACAAGCAGCAAAAAAAAAAAAAAAAAAGTTCATTTTCAGTGAGTCCATTTAGCAGAAGCTTTTGTCGAACTACAATTGAAGAGGCACTCCTTTTCAACAACAAGAGGCAATACACACAAGAGGTTCTAATTATACGAAGGAACTGTTACTGCTTAGAGAATTAAGTGCTAGAGGAGAAGGTAGTGTTTTTGTTTTATAGAAAGAAGAGGGTTTCTACGGGTGGTTTGTCAAGGCCACTCATCTATGTAAAACACACTTCATATATGCATTTTTTAGAGATATAGAGCGAGTGTAAGAAAGTGTCTGGTGCAAATTTGGTGCAAGTACTAGTTGAAACTAGTTGTTTTCTACAGGTGGTTTGTTAAGCCCACTCACCAGTGTGAGGCCTGCTCAGAACTGCATAACCCAATGTATTTACCCTTTCTGGGTTTTTTGGCGAAGCAGTGGCGCAGTAGTGCTGTCACCTCACAGCAAGAAGGTCGCTGGTTCGAGCCTCAGCTCAGTTGGCGTTTCTGTGTGGAGTTTGCATGTTCTCCCTGCGTTCGAATGGGTTTCCTCCTGGTGCTCCGGTTTCCCAAAGACATGCTCTACAGTCCAAAGACATGTGCTACAGGTGAATTGGGTAGGCTAAATTGTCTGTAGTGTATGAGTGTGTGTGTGAATGTGTGAGTGGATGTTTCCCAGAGATTGGTTGCCGCTGGAAGGTCATCTGCTGCGTAAAAACTTGCTGGATAAGTTGGCGGTTCATTCCGCTGTGGCGACCCCAGATTAATAAAGGGACTAAGCCGACAAGAAAATGAATGAATGAATGAGTTGTATTTTTTATTTTTTTTTTCTTAAATGTCGGAAATGTAACAACGGACATCCATTTGAAAAGAAGAAAAAGAAAAAAAAATCAATGCATTTTCCAAAATTCTTCAAAGTATCTTCTTTTGTGTTGAACAAGTATGGGACAACTGATGAGTAAATGAAGACAGAATTTTCACTTTTTGGGGAGAACTATCCCTTTAAATAAATTAATAAAAAATTTTTATTAAAAAAGTAAAAATTGATTAAAAATGATTTTTTTTTTTTTTTAAATATTTCCCAAATGATGTTTAGCAGAGCAAGGATATTTTTAGTCTGGTATTATTTTTTCTTCTGGAGAAAGTCTTATTTGTTTTATTTAGGCTAAAATAAAAGCAGTTTTTAGGGACCATTTTAGGGACAAAATGATTAGCCCCTTTAAGCTATATATTTTTTCAACAGTCTACAGAACAAACCATCATTTTACAATGACTTGCCTAATTACCCTAACCTGCCTTGTTAACCTAATTAACTTAGTCAAGCCTTTAAATGTCACTTTAAGCTGTATAGAAGTGTCTTAAAAAATATCTAATAAATAATTATTTACTGTCATCAGGGCAAAGATAAAATAAATCAGTTATTAGAGATAAATTATTCGAACTATTATGTTTAGAAATGGGGTGAAAAAAATCTTCTCGCTGTTAAACAGAAATTAGGGAAAAAATAAACAGGGGGGCTAATAATTCTGACTTCAACTGTACACACACACACACACACACACACACACACACACACACACACACACACACACACACACACACACACACACACACACACACACACACACACACACACACACACACACACACACACACACACACACACACACACACACACACACATATATATATATATATATATATACATATATATATACATATATATATACATATATACATACATATATACATATATATATATATTTTTTTTTCTTGATATGCATATGCAAAAAAAAAAACAAAAAAAAACTGTCTAAACAGTTAAATTCTAATGCAATTTGAAATAACAGCTATGCATGATATTTTTATGTATTTTCTATTTTTATATATTTCTTATTTACATTTGCATCCGTACTGAATAATCTCACATAAATATTTACTGGTGAATTGTACGAGTCATTTAAACATATCTTAATTTCTTGATCAGTTTTATTGCTAAATTACAATTAAACAAACTATTCTGTAATCACAGAAACAGTACACACACATAATTCTGCTTACCACATTTGAAAGAGCAAAATCCTCCAAACTCCTTCATATGAAGTTTCAAAACATTCTTTAGTCTCTCCCTATTTCCTGTGTCCTACAGTCCTGCTGCTCTCAGAGTTACGCGTGTGCGGCAAATGGAGCATGCGTATATCCAGCGTGTTACCTGATCTCAGAAATATGGCACAGTATCCAGCACTGATGCCTGACTGCCAAGAACACACACAAGTTCATCTTACACTCCTCCATCTGTCAGAGGCTGGCCCTAAACTCAGTCAATCAGCAGTCAAACGATTATTCCATTGGTTTATCATCTACTAATGTTTAAATTAGTATGAAATTAATTAACACAAAACCATGTATGAGCGTTTACTTAATATTTACTATATTAGGAAAAGTATATTTCATAATTATCTGTTAGTTACATATCATATACACAACACATTTGTTGAACTCAGGTTATAATTTGTGTTGGTCTAAATGATTCGATTCATATATTGTATGTGGTTCTTAACTGATTAAAACTGATTGTAGGGCTGCACAATACTGGGAAAATATTAGGTGTTGCGATAACAATATTTTTTTATGATATAACTAACTAAAAATCATTTATGTACTAAAATAAACAGGTGATAGATTATTCTAAGCTAATTAAATCTATAAAAAAAACTATGAATTACTGAAAACCCCAGAAATTCTGATACCTATTTGCCGTTATTCTCTCTTGTCTCCCATCATAAGCATAATTTTTCAGCTCTAAGATTAGGCTAATGTGCATGAATATAAATAAGGCCCCATCTAATTGGTCATATTTAAAAAAGCAACCCTTTAATGCAGCACACTAATGCTTGGCACATAAACTTAATTTAATTTATTTTACTTATCTGTGACATGAAAATTGCCAATACCTGTACTATTATCGCTACAGCAATATATTGGTGTAATTGTAACACTGACGTAGAAATATGGCAGTTAATTGGTAGTTAATGCAAAGATAACTCATTTGTTTTTATAGACTGAAACTGAGCCTCCTGTATATTTTTACATGGTCAGAATCATCTTTCCACTGGCTCCAGGGCTGTTGATGATATCTTCATGAGCTTGGGCCACTTTATCAAGTGTGTATTCTGGACCGATTACAGGTTTCAACCAGCCTGCCTCCATTCCTGCATAAAGAGCTGCGGCACACTCTGAGGTTTCGCTCTGTGGAAAAAAAAAAAAAAAAACAGCATTTAGCTCTACCATCAGTCCTTTGGAAAGTAAAATTTGTCACTGGGTTATCAGAAGTTAACAATAATTAAATAGAAAATGAATATTTAAATAAAGATGCCTTTTCAAAGACACATAAATAGCAATTTGTTATATTAAATATTCAGGTTCAGATAAGTATATACATATTTTGAACTAAAGGATAATCCTGAAGCAAGGATGTATCATTGATTATGATTTTACAAAACAATGCAAAAAATCGATCAGATTCTGCAAAAATATTAAATCTAAATGTGACCCTGGAACACAAAACCAGTTATAAGAGAGATTTTACAGGGATTTAAACATCCTCTAAATAAAAAGAGGATTGAGGTATAGTTTTTGAGGTATACTTTCCGTTGAGGTATAGTTTGTTGGGATAGGACATTATTTGCCCAAGAAACAACTATATGAAGATTAGATGGTTCAATAAAATCTAAATACTATTGAAATTACCTTTAAAATGTAGTGCTTAGCAATACTAATAAGAAATGTAGTTTTGATACACTAGCACATTTTCAAAATATATTTATGGATCTTTACTTAATATTCAAATCACTTTTGGCTAAAAAAAATCATTTGACTGAATATTTTTTGGCTATTGCTAAAATTATACCTGTGCCACAGGGTCACAAATGATTTTCAACATTAATAATAAGAACCCTAATTAAAAATGACTAATCTAACTAGAAAATGTATAGTTGATATTACATGTGCATTAAATCAGCATATTAGAATGATTTCTGAAGCATCATGTGAATAAAACACATTTTAAATGATTTTTAAATGACAGATATTCACAATATTACTGTTCAACTACATTTTTGATCAAATAAATGAACCCTTCTGAGCCTAAGAGTTAAAAGAAAGTCTTAATTATTCAAAATGACAATAGGAAAATGCATTTTTTAAGCACACCAGAGAGATTAACATTAGTAAAAAAAACAATTATTAAAAATGAAATGTCACTGTACTGTAAGGAATGGAGGAAGATCAAAAACGTTTCATTGTCGCATAAACATCTAAAGCAGCTCTCTGAAACCCACAAACTTCCCCCAGCAGGAATTTGATAAAAGCTTACACCCAACTTAGTTTTACCACGGAAACCATCTTAATAGGCGAGCCTCAAAACCTTTCACACTTACGCGTGAACAAAACGCGTGAACCTTTTTAATATAGCCAATACTATATCCGACCTAGAATGTATGTATTCTTTTTATGTGTGTGTCATGTGTGCTCTGACGCTATGACTGTGCTAAATAGTGTTTATTGATTATTTACTGGTGGTACTTTAATCTTCTTGGTATTAAAAACCCTAGAAGTATTGCTAACAACTTACACTCAAACAACATCCCAGATGTGTTTGGTATGTTTGAACAGCTAATGTGGTTTACAAAACAACTGTATGCATTGAATTTTAGTATTACGCATGTTCAGATGATAAAATTGTTAACATTTGTCTTTGACCACTATTTAACAAGCAAACTGTTGAAGTCAGAATTATTAGCCCCCCTGAATTATCAGCCGCTCTGTTTATTTTTTTCCCGAATTTCTGTTTAACATAGAGAAGATTATTTTTAAAACATTTCTAAACATAATAGTTTTAATAACTCATTTCTAATAACTGATTTATTTTATCTTTGCCATTACGATGGTACATAATATTTTACTAGATATTTTTCAAGGCACTTTACATTTAAAGGCTTAACTGGGTTAATTAGGTTAACTAGGCATGTTAGGGTAATTAGGCAAGTTATTATATAATGATGGTTTGTTCTGTAGATTATATAAAAAATAGTTTAAAGGGTCAAATTATTTAATAATAACCTTTAAATAGCTGTTAAAAATAAAATCTGCTTTTATTTTAGCCGAACTAAAACAAATAAGACTTTCTCCAGAAGAAAAAAACAGACATAGTGTGAAAATTTCCTTGCTCTGTTAAACATCGTTTGGGAAACATTTAAAAAAGAAATTCAAAGGGGGGTTAATAACTCTGACATCAACTGTATGTAAATCGCCAGACATGAACAAGAGTCAAAAAAGAATGCAACTTTTTATTGGCTAACTCAGCCCCTGATTCATGACTTCAGCAATCTTAATTGAGGAAGGCATGACAAGTTGACACCCTCCAACTCTTACACCTCTTGAACCCTCTCTCCAACTCCTCTTCACTCTTCTCCCTGTACTAGCTCTTGACTTGGGAAGCTGAGGCCAGCAAGCTGAGGCCAGGCTTTGATCTTCTTACTCTTCAGAGACTTTCAGCATCAAACCAAGTCTCTATTCTGGACATTTTCAACTCATAACCTTGCCAGAATGCTGATCAACCAATCTGGGGTACGTTTCCCAAAACCATCGTTAGTCAACTAAAGGTCGCAAGTTCCGTCGTTACAAACATAGTTTGTTAATTTGCCATTTCTCAAATCCGTGGCTCAACATTTGCAAACTGCATCGCAAACTTGAGCACTCGCAACTACAGCTCTGGAGCTGTAGTTAGAAACATAGTTCCTGGCTGTGTTCTATTCCCCCTTAACCCAGGTTCAGCGATTTTCCTATGTTTACAATTGTGCTCCCTTCGCAGTGCACTTTAAAAACATTGATGTCATTTTAAACACAGCCTCATGGTGTAAGCTATATGTGGCCTTTTATTTAAAAGTGGAATTTATGTCTCGTCTAAAAGCTTGTGAAAACAAAAAGCATACATTAATTCTTTTAATTTATAGTGGGTTATTTATTAAATATCTGTACTGTATATGTTCTTTACATGTGTGAAATTGTAAAAGTAGACTTTTCCAAAAAAAAAAAAACAATATTCTACTTAAATATTACATTTTATTATGGAATAAATAGCCTTATTATTTATGTATTTATATGATTTATATGATATTAGAATACGTGTTAGCTTTTGTAAGGGATATGGTTTAGAATAGAAAATGTAATGTTCAATTTCTCAATAATATTAGTAAAGCAAACATAGGCCCTATATGTGGCACATATTTCAGGTAATACTGAAAGCGAGTGCATGTTTTTACCAAATCTAATATTGGATATTATTTTAAATGTGCGTCTAAAACAATATAATTTGCACAATAAAATTATGGGATTTTCTCTAAAGAAGTTGTTACTCCACCCAGTAAAGAGCATCATTTTGGGCGTTTTACATTATAACTAACGTGGTTCAAGCGATGGATCTGCGACAGAGAAATTACGGGTTTTGGGAAACACTCGTCACTACATAGGCCAGCACACATTGCATACGCCACAACAAAGAAACTAATGCAAGTGTGATTTTAGATTTCAGAAATACTAGTTTCTGATTTTTTTTGTTAAAACAAGGTGATTTAGGTTTCTTTGATGTTTGGTATTGGGTTATTGATGTTGAATTGCAACTCTTTCTCTATGGGATCTCTCAGTCCTGTTCTTTTCTGTCTCTCTCTCGAGTACATGCATGTTGTAAATATGTGTTGTCTATACCTTTTTATCACCATTACTAAATGTTTGAGACAATGCAAAGTGCTTGTTTCTACACACAGAACAAGTTACTTGAACACAAAGGTAAACTACAGGTTGTACTAATTTGTTAATGTAGTAAGATTATTTTTCCAGACCAGGAAATTACTTGGTAACACTTTACAATAAGGTTCATTAGTTAATGCATTTACTAACATGAACTAATCATGAACAACACTTGTACAGCATTTATTAATCATAATTGAACATTTACTAATGCATTATTAACATTTAAGTCCATGCTTGTTAACATTAGTTAATGCACCATGAGTTAACATGAACTAACAATGAACTGTATTTTCATCAACTAACATTTACTAACATGAACAAAAACTGTAGTAAATGTATTGCTCATTGTTTGTTCATGTTAGTAAATGCATTAATTAACATTAACTAATGAACCTTATTGTAAAGTGTGACCAATTACTTTCAGCTACCATTAGCAAAAAGTGAACCCAACTATTCATAATTAAATAATAACTTGTTATTATTAATTATTAATATTTATAATTTTATGAGCTTAATTTGCTACAGTACCTTAGTTGCAAAGTGCAAAGCCACACCAATGACACTGGACTCTTTCATCATGGTGTCTCTGGGGTTAATCTCAATCGGTCCTCTAGAGCCAACAATCTGCAAAAGAACAAGATGATGAAAACATAACCACTGTACAGCATGTACACAAACGACTATGAAACCAAAACAATGTACTTACTATAACTCTGCCACCGAAATCAAGCAACTGGAGATCATTACTCAGGTTGACGTTGGACAACATCTCTATGATCACATTCACCCCAAGTCCATTAGTCGTATCCTTAAACAGTAAACCAAATATTATAAAAATGAATAGTTTTTATTATCACAAACTACTAACAAGCATTTTTTTCGTGTGTGAATGTGAAGCTTATACTAAAAAGATGACATTACAGATAATCTGCTAAATCAGATTAGATGCATTCAAAAGTTTAGGGTCAAACAAAAGTGACAGAGATATTTATGATCTACCACAATTTCCAAAACAACGCCACATGTGGGTAACACTTTATTTTGATGGTCTATTTGAGTATTAGCAGACTGTCTGCTTAATATCTGTTGATACAGACATTCAATAGACATTTAACTGACTAGAAGAAACTTTGCAAGTACATGTCAACTTACACTAACCGTACCCCTACCCCTAACGCCAACCAAACAGTCTACTTATGATCTAATGAGAATTAGTTGGCATGTAGATGCAATGTAACTTAAATTCAACAAACGGACCATCAAAATAAAGTGTGAACCAAATGTTTCTTAAACATCAGATCATCATATTAGAATGATTTTCGGAGGATCATATCGTACTAAAGACTGCAGTAATTTGCAGAACATTCAGCATTGATGTGACAAGAGCAAATAACATTTTAAAATTTATAAAAATAAAACATTATTAGTTAATTTTAGTAAAACCTCACATTATTGAAGATTTTATTTTTATTGCATTAGAAAACACATGTAGAACCGGGGTCTGTTCTTGTTACATGATTACTCTGGATCTGGTTAAAGAAATGTTGAATTTGATATTTTAGTTCTTCAAAAGTCATCCAAGAGTTGCTGTCATATACTGTAGGAATTAGTCTGTAAGCTTAGAAGGTAATATAAACAGGAACAGCTTTGTTTTATTTAAACAGGATTAGATTGTGTCATTTTAAGTAAAGATGACATTGAATTTTATGTAGCAACTGCTGATAATTTTTGCACAATATTAATTTATTTAATTGGGAAAATAACAAGATTGTACAATTATTTAAAAATATAATAATTCTTTAAAATAGTCAACAACTTTTATGTAATCTACACTCCAAATAAAGGTACAAAACTGTCACAGTGGTGGTACATTTCAAGGGGATCAAAGAGAACATTTGTGAATTTTTAGTAGTATATATTGAGCAGTATATATTTTTTAGGATATCAATATTTACCTTTTAGATAAAGACGCGTACTTTAAAAAGGTACAGTATCAACCCTGATTTAGAACAATTGTGTATGGCAATAGACATGCATGGAAAATTTTCACGTTGACATCTCATATGTGGGGGATTTGATGCAGTGCAGGAGATGGGGACACTTCTCAAAAATTAAAAGCTTTTTGATGCAAAATTTATTTAAATAGCCAGGTATGCCTTACGCCAGGAGTGTCAAACTCAGTTCCTGGAGGGCTGCAGCCCTGCATAGTTTAGTTGCAACCCTGCTTTAACACTTTAGCTGTGGTCACACTTGAATTTTCTCCCCATAGACTTCCATTCATCATACGCGATCGCGTCAGACCGAAAACACAGGGACATGCATTAAGTTTCGCAGTTTGCTGCGGTGCAAAGTTCAAGTTTGGTGAACTCTGACCTGCGAAATCTCATCACTTGACTGTGTGAGACCAATCAAAGATCAAAACATGACCTTTCTGGACAGAAAATTAAAACATGGAGCAATCGCTCGCTTTTTTTAATGTCTAATCATCTTGTTTAATCCTGCCCCTTTTCGCAGTGCCGCACGACACACAAACTCTAGTGTGACCCCAGCTTCACCTGTAGGTTTCAAACAAGCTTGCAGGACTGAGTTAGTTTGATCAGGTGTGTTTAATCAGGATTGGAACTAAACTGTGCAGAGCTTCGGCCTGAGTTTGACATCTGTGCCTTAAGCCATGAGATTAAGAATCTTGATTACATTAAAAATCCACTCTGAAGGTAAAACTAAATAAATTGCAAAATACTATCTTCTTGACACATGAAAGTGTAAAGTCTGCACAAATAGGCTATAAAAATAGGGAAAGTTATTTTAAAGTTATCATTTAATGAACCATTTCATTTACTGCACATTTTAAGTCTTTCGCACACATGGCTGATAATTGAATATTAATTAGATGATCACAATGACACTGCATTGTTGTCTTACTGCCAGCCTAACCAGTAATCTCAGATCAATTCTATTTTAATCTAATTCGCAAACTTGTTTGAAGATCCAAATTAGGCAGAGATCATTTATCAAGATTAAAAGATCCAGGATCTGCCAAATCTGATATTTTAGGCGAGGTAAAAAGAACGATCCCCTAATGAGCTTTTAAAAACAAAACATTTTAATGTAAAACTTTAAACTTTTTAATGTGCAATTTTACAAACAAAATACTAGTGTTAGTTTATGTATAAACATCTAAGCCATCTGGAATAGTTGATACGTTTAATTTACTCTACTAAAAGTATACCAAGAGAGTACTAAGACCTTAATTTTCTCCAAGTAGTCTTTTTCTCTGTGGTTGAAAGCAAGATGAGCTCCATTATTGAGCACCAGCTTCATCCCTTCAGGAGTACCTGCTGTACCCAGGACTTTAAGACCAAACGCTCGTGCGATCTGACACGCTGCAATGCCTACCTACAAAAACAAGAAGTATTTATTCAAGACTTCAAGGAACAAACCATAATCCAATATATCCAAATATATACCCTCAAGGCACCAAAGACGGTGTGTTTTATTCCCATTAGAACAATAAAGAAAATTTAAGCTGATTTTTATGTTTTTTTATGATCCTTTTAATAAAAAACACACCCATGACTCTTGATGATACATCTTATGATATATCCTGAAGTTGAAGAAGATTTCTATTCTCTCAGTGTGAAGTATTTTCTAATTGTAAAGCAGTTAATTTTCTCTTCTCAAAATGTATGTAGTGTTTGCAGCAAACATGCCAGCCTGTGTTAAAAATACAGTGATATGTCTGTGTAAGATGAGTATGCCTGCACAGGAGCAACACTAGGAGAAGGCTATGCTAAAGTGACTGATTGTGTAGAATAACTGAATATGTAAAGCACTGATTATATATGTTAAATACTTGTATGAAGCTATACAGTATGTGTCAGAAGTTAGAATGAGTAACATATTATCAAGTTATTATCCTATCATGACGATGTATGTAAACACTTAGTTATTTTGCATCTATGCTCTGGTGTCAAAACAGTTGCTTACACAGACCTGTAACATCTCTGTTGACATGAGCTAGTGGGCTGAGAGCCAAGAATAGCAGGACCACCTAGAGTAAAAATCTATCCTAAAATGGTTAAAAGTTAAAACAAGTCACCCAGTGGTGTGGAAAATAACCTGTATAAAGATTGTTGGAAAACACAGAGACTTTAGAAGGAGCAGGAGAGACTTTAGAAAGAAAAAGAGAAAGAGGAGGAGAATATTTTCTGATATTCAAAACCTCCTGTCTGATAATTTCTAATTGATGAGAAGTCGAATTACAACAAAGTCTTATGAAGTGAAATTATTGATCTGTGCAAGAAATTATACATTATTTACAACATTCTTATCTTTAAAAAATGCTAAATAACATAACACATACTTTCAAATTACTTTTCATAATAGGTAACCAAGGACCATATCATACACCCGGTGCAAGGCGTGACGTAATTGTTGTTTGCTAGTTTCAGCTCGGCACAAGAGTCATTTTGACGTTTCGCACCACGCTGTTTAAATAACAAATGCATTTGCGCACATATGTGCGCCCATAGGGGTTCTGGTCTAAAAAAGGAGGTGTGTTGAGGCGCATTGCTGGCATGTTGCTATCTTGAACTATAATAGACAATTCAATAGACCAGATCAAAGCAGGCCTAAAGTCCATCGCAGAGTGCATTAGTTGTGCGCCTCACTAACACATTGCTTAATACACACAGGATATACAGCAATACGCAAATATCTTTACATATAAAAAAGAATTAAAGGATTAAAATATTACAAAAATAATTATTTTTGTAACCTACATAAAAATAAAAACTATAATTTCATGTCTTCATCTCGAGGGGCTATTTCAGTTTATTCATAACAATTAGCTTTTGTATAATGTTGTTATTATTATAAGCGGTATTATTTATTATATCCATATTTATATTTGTTTTATTAAAAACAAGCTTAGATTTGTCCACCTGTCAGGTTTTAGACCATATGGGGCACAGCATGTTTAATTTAGAAATAGCTTTGAAACAAATATTTGAGCTTAACAAACGAAATTAATTATTTATAGGCTAATGGATGTCTGTGCGTACAACAAGTTTCCCTATCCACGAGAGTGAAAATGAAAGTAAAGAATGAGGAGGCTGTTTAACTGTTTTCTTACTAGTGAAACGCTCAGTTTTTCCACTTACAAAGTCCGTCATGTAAATAGCAAATGCGCCATGGCGCGACACAACTGACTCTTAAAGGGAATAGGAGATGAGACTCTGATTGGTTTATTCTCAAAACACACCTATCACTCATTAAGAGAATAAGCTCAACCCTGTTAGACCATGCGCCAAAGCGCAAGGCGGATTTTTCCATCCTTAAAATAGCAAAAGTGGATTCGGACATGCCCTTTATGTGTTTGCGGCTTTGCACCCTGCGCTTTGGACTGCGCATGGATCGTCAAAATAGAGCCCCAAGTCACACATTTAGTTACTTTTTGTTTAAATGTGACTCAGGATTGTAATATATTACTTTTAAAAGTAACTAAAAGTAACTGAGTGCTTTTATGACTCTTTTAGAAGTCTAAAGAGCAAGCTTTATTTTATATTATGACAAATGACAAACTGATATGAAAGCTGATGCTCTTTAACACTTTTGTATACAAGTTATCGCATCAAAGATTAGCATGAGTACGAACAAACAAGCTTGTGTTTTTGTTTGAGGAGTTGGCAGATAACAATGCTGCAAATAAGATAATGTTGCAATAATAATGGGCAAATAATCCTCGGTTTCTTGAACTGGTTAATAGTTTTGCCAAAGTCACCATGGATCTTAGATTGAAAGTAAATGAACAGCAGAATTCAATTTTGGAAGAACTATTCATTTAAGGTACATTTTTAATTTTCTTACCCCACCACTGGCTCCATGGATAAGAACGGTTTCTCCTGGTTTTGCATGGGCCCTGTATAGGAAAAAATACAATTCTTAAATACAAATTATATTTATAAATTTTTACATTGATTCTGATTGGCCAGCCACAACATTTTAAAGTATGTCATTCTCAGATTCTCAGCAAACACTGAAACTAATAACACAGGCTCAACCAGACACTTGAAGTCATCTTTACACACACACACACACACACATCCATATGTTCATATTTATAGGCATGTCTGTCAGCTTTTAATTGTTTTTAATTTTGATCTTTTGAATAATATGCAGGTTAGTGTTTGATCCATTCAGCTGTTTTCGTTTCTGTCAGTTTTGCTTTAAATAAAGAATTAATATACTATTACAGAACAGAACAATATAATGTGTATAATTTTTACATTTCGTGGCAATTAGCCATGTAATACGTGGAATAAAGCTTTGCTTAAGCCTAGTACACACTACACGATTTTAACCATCGACAGATTGATGTGCTGTTAACAAATAAAATGTGCAAACAACATAAACAAAGATCTCGGGTCCGTTCTTCGTACGTGGATTACTTGTTGAGTTGTTGTCATAGCAACAGTTCTGGTAGATCAAACCTGCTCGGCAGCAGGCTCAATTTATATAAACAGGATTAGATTGGCTCAGTTCATGCAAAGAAAATACTGAAAGTATGTACCAAATGCTGATATTTTCTTACAGTAGTAGTTATATACACTTGGGAAAATAGTAACTATTTTAACTAATATATATATATAAAACATTCAATCTGCACCCCCGAAATGAAAGTACAAAGACTGCCACCTGGTGGTGCAAGGAGAAAACTTATTGATATGAACTTTTTAGATTGCTTTACAACAATTTGTGTATAATAGAAATGCACAATATGTGACTTTTTAAAAAAGCAATAATACATATGCAGTCATAAACATGTTTTGACAGTTAATATGACGGTGATTTGATGCTTCACAAAAGTTGCAGACCTTTACCAATATCAAAATGCTTTTGCAAACATCCAGTTATTCTTTACTCCGGAAAAAAAGAACTAAATACACTGATATGCATTGAAATGATGAATACTCTTGACACATGAAAGTGTAAAGCCTGCAGCTCACAAGAAATGTGGAAGGTTATTGTGTCTCATATTTAACAAACGGTTTACTGCTAATTTGATGTAATTTAGCTCACATGGATAATTGAATATTAATTCAGATGATTTCATTACGCTGCAGTGCCGTCAGCCAATCAGTGCATTGCTGATCATGATTTTGAGGATTGATAGATCTGTCCTACACAACACACGCAGCGATCTCAGATCAGTTTATTCAAACATTCTAATCTGATTCGCGAACTTGTTTGAAGAACCAAATTAGCGAGAGATCAGTTATCGAGATGAGAAGATCCAGGATCTGCCAAATCATCTAAGATCATTTAAGCGAGGTATGAAGAACGGACCCCTGTGCATTTTGGATTTGTTTATTTATGTTGTATCATGTCATGTACATACAGTAGTTTTGTGTATGTGTTATACAGTAGGAACCTTTGGTTTTCTTATTCCATGTATTGTTTGCCAAGCCTACATTTGGAAAACTTCAGTACCGCACAGGGATCCATGTTTACCCTGTTTTTCCACAAAACTGTATAAAGCTGCTTTATATAAGCCAAAAATGTTGTGTAATTAGAAAAAAATATCTCTCTCTTTCACTATTTTTCTGGGTGATATTGCGATTTACAACTTAATTTAGTGAACGTTGAAAGTAGTAATTGTGACAACATTAATATGCAAACTAACTTAAACGTGTCCTGACATCGTTTTGTTGCTTTTTGGTGATTTATAATGCTTCATTAATCCCATGTCTTCTAAATATAATTTTGTCACTGTTGTGGAGCACACTAGCTTAGGGATATTCTTAAAACTAACATAAGAACATGAACATCTACAAAACTGTATTTCAATTTCAAGGGACCTTAAAAAATGACCTCCTGATGATACATTGAGGTCTTATGAAGTGAAACGATTGATCTATGCAATAATTTGAACATTATTTGTAACATTGTTATCTTTAATTCACAGCCTCAACAACAGTGTTGGATAAAGTTACTTTTAAAAGTAATATATTACATTCTTAATATTAAAAAGAAATGCAAAAAAACCTAACACATTCACATTACCATCCTTAATAGGTAACCATATGACAAACTGACATGCAAGCTGATGTTCTTTGACACTTTTTTATACAAGTTGTAGAATCCAGGAATACAAGTGGTAGGTTATGCAAGTTACTTTAGATAAAAGCATCTGCTAAAGGAATAAATGTAAATATAATGGCCACAATTTCCTTACTTGTGAACTAGAGCCCGGTATGCAGTGAAATACGGAACTCCCATTGCTGCACCCTGACAGTAGTTTAGGGAATCGGGCAGCTTGTGAACAGTGTCCTCTGAGGCCACCGTATACTCAGCATATCCTCCTGTCACTGTGCCTGTGGTAAAGACTCTGTCACCTGCCTGTGAAAACAGAGAAGATTTCAATTCATTTGGACAGTGTTAGAAGTAAAAAAAAAAAAAAGAAGAAAAAAAATAGACCTCAGCACCTGTAGGAGGCAAACACCTTTGCCAACAGCTTCAACCACACCGGAGACATCTGATCCTGGAGTATAGGGCAAACTGGGTGTCCGAGCATAAGATCCAGAGCGGATGTATGTTTCCACTGGGTTTACACCACATGCATGGACTCGTATGAGAACCTATAATAGCAAAAATTGTCTACAAAGATCTTTGGAAAAAACAGTGAAGTAATTGCTAATAAGCTAATATTGTAGTCAAGTATATAAACTTCTAAAAAGATCAATTAATCGGGTAATTTTCTAAACAGTAACAAACAATACTTGACTTTTTAGTTATGGAAAACACAGCTAATTGAGGTGAAGCTGGTTTTATATTCGCACATTCATGTCAGTGACAACTTTTGAAGCGCTCCCTGTATTGATTACTGTAGAACTTTGAATATTGGGTCTAAAATTACATGCAAGTATGACTTCAAACTAATATTAGGACTATTTGTTTGACGGTTAACAATGTTGTACTTTAAGAGTAATTGGCAATATGATATTACTATTTAGAATTTGCAAATAATACTTTTTTGAAATTATATATTTTTTTTTAATTTTATAGAAATTATAGGAGAAAACCCGGATGTGTGAATATAAAACCAAATTTGTCTCAATAATTAACCATCCTTTATCTCTGAAATTTCCAAAATGGTAGACTTTTTAGTTAGTTCACTCAAAATTTTACATTCAATCATGAAAGTTAGCGTCAAAAAAAAAAAAAAACTGTGTGAATGCAATCCATATGAATTAAGTTGTTTCAGGGCTACAAACAGATTTGGCTTTAATTCATATAAACATAATTAATGTACATAGTCTCAAGTGCTTGCAAGTACATGATGATCAGTAAATAACACACTTCTGTTTTAGGTTAACCATACATTTTAGTGATCTGAATTTGCCAGAAAATGCTTTTATGGAAGAAAACAGAACTTAATTTGAGACAAAAAATCTGAAATCACAAATTCAAGGTATTTTTTAGGAGACCAACCTGTTTCTGACCAGGACTAGGTACAGGCAGGTCTGAGCAGAGTTTTAAAACTGAAGGGCCTCCAAACTCGGACACTCTGACAGCCCTCATTAATCTAGATGCGGCCATGGTGGTCTCTGCACAACACATGAACAGCCAAAGCAAACTGAACTTTGATTCCTGCACAGTGGAAAACAATAGCAAACATAGACCTATTAAATTTCATAACATTTATTTAAAGTTATACCTTATATTATAACATTACTCATATCGTGGAAAAGAAAGAACAATAAGTAAGAGAAAAGAGCAAAATATAAGCTAATACTAACCTATCACGCAGGTAGCAGCTGACTGGCTGGAGCTTCTGACTTCCGTATGAAAGAGTTTTGTCTGTTTTCGGCCACCGTACCCGACTGTGTACTCAAAACAAAAGCATGCGGTACAGAAATTCCAGCAATCAAAATAATATTCAGAAACCTGAATTAATTACTTGGTTGTTGTAAACATCGGCAGAGATACAAATAACCAGTAGGCTTTTAAAATGGACGGCGATACCTTTCAGCAATGGAAGAATCAGTGTCTTAATAAGTGTGATTTTAGTAAGAAGGGCAGTGTGGATGAAGACATCTCTCATGTCGTCTCCTTTATTAACAGTCAGGATCGCTATTTTACCACAAGCTCTTGCTCCGGAAGAATCATTCTTTTTGACGCGGTAAGCTTGAGAAATATTTAAATACTGTTGTGTAGATATTATCCTTATTTTTCACCCATGTTCACACTTGCTGCCAAAGTTTTAGGAAACGCACATGTGCTGACTACACCGGTTATAAACTAACAGTCAATACAATCATATTAAATAAAGGTATTACTGATATAATATCAGAAAAGTGTTCTTTGCAAATTCTAATTAGGAAAATCATATTAGCAGCAAATGACCATCAAAGTACAGCATTGTTCACAGTCAATTATGTTAATGTTGTTTAGAAGTCATACTTGCATGCTAATTCCTATCGAATATTCAAAGTAACAATGAACGAATTTGCCAATATAAAACCAACTTTACCTCTATTCATATTAATAACCATAACATTGGATGACATCGACAATAGACAAGAAAAAAAAAAGATATTTAAATAAAAGAAAATATATAATGTTAAAAAAACATGGTACAGAGTCAAACCTATCAAATTAAATAATATTTACTAAGTCATAATAATTTTTTTTAAGTTTAAGTTTACCACAAAAACGAGCTTAACAAAGGGTACCATATAAGAAAAGCTACCTCCATTGAAAATATTTTCACTTATATTCACTGTCATGCCACAAAATTACATTTCATTTCTGTCACGGTATTACTTTTACCACATATTTATGCTCAAATTTGGAACCTCAATCTCAGACCTTTCCAACTATGTTGTTTAGTCAATAACAGAAAACAATTAGAAGAAATAGAGTATTAAATTCAGTCAAATCTAAAACATGAGACCACCTACTAGGAGGAGGAGCTTGTTTAAAGCTTTTGTAATGCAATGTCCAATTTCAAAACAGCTTTAACAGGATGCATATTGACTATTTCTGCTTGAAATAGATACTTAATGTATGATACACTCGTGGAAGGGAAAAAAATAATCGAATATAGTACCAACTGTCTTGCTACAGGGACATTGACTTGCTTCAAAAGATTCGAGAAGTTTATGCACATGTTGCATATTGTAATCACATGTGTTTTCTTCTAAGGTTTCAGATTGCCCTGATGTGCAAAAGCAAAACTGTTCCTGGTTATTTGTCACCCATCAGAAATGCCAAATGGAAGATGTGGTGAGAAATCATATGGTATTACATGGATTGTTCACCAAATCTAAACATTCTGTTTGCTCAACCTTCGCTTGTTCCTAACCCATTCAAGTTTCTTTCATCTGTTGAACGCACAAAAAGTTATTGTGATATGTGCTGGAAACTGTTAACCATAGATTCCATAGTATTTGTTTTTTCTTTACTTTGGAAGTCAGTGGTTACCGGTCTTCAACATTCTTCAAAATATCTACTTTTATAATCAGCAGAATAAAAAGAAACTCAAAGTTTGAAGCCACTTAAAAGTGAAAGCTTTTTGGGTTAACTTGTTTCTTTTAAGCCATTTAATGAATATTTAATAATGAGAAGAGTTGATATATAAGCGTTGTGTGTTTCTGGAACAGGTCAGAGGTTTGGAGAAGTCTGTCGGAGATGCTACATTCAAGTTTGAGCCGTTTGTGCTTCACGTTCAGTGTAAACAGCTTGAAGACGCACAACTACTGGTGACTGTCATATTGAGTTAGAATGAAACTCTCCATGCAGGATATTTAGAGCGGAACAAAACAATAACTTGCTTTTCATGGTTTGTTTCGCAGCACACTGTCGCAATAAACTCAGGCTTTAGGAATTCTGGTATAACTGTGGGAAAGAAAGGCAAGATCATCATGGTGAGAGAGATTTTTAAGTTAGAGCTCCATCATTGCTCTTTTGAGTTCTGAAACAATCAGTGTTTTGTTATTGATATGTTTGTGTTGTTTAGGCCGTGCGCAGCACACACTGTCTAGAAGTTCCTCTCAGCCACAGGAGTCACGTCCTCGTCACTCATCAGTACCTCGACTTCCTAGTCGGAGTTGCTAACCAGAAGATGGAAGAAAATCTTAAAAGGATACAGAGGTAAGTTGGATTATGAGGTGTCTTCTGTAGGTTAACATATCAGCAGAGTTCAAAGGTCTATTCTTTTCATAATACATTTATATGTTATAACATTTAAATAATAATAACCATCCTCATAATACTAAAATAACACTGCTGTATATAAAATGTGTATTGTTTTAAATTTTAAAGTTTGTTTTCATTAGCTTTTCTTTAGGTGCCCTTTATGTTAACTAAAACTATGATGAAAATCGTCTTTTGTAGGCTGTTTGGACAGAACTGTGTGTAGGTTGAGTGTGTCCACAGTCATATTAAAGTGATATAAAGACAATGAGTCTCTTTTTTTATTTCCTGACATTAAATTCAATCCAAATCACTCCCATTTTGAGGTCTACCCCAACATGACGTAGGAGTGCAGTTTCCCCACCCACCGAATTGATTGACAGCCGTGTTTTACCATGTCTCAGTAGTAACGTGAATAATCATACCAAAAAGGACATGCGCATATACACTGGGATTAAAAGATCTGTTCAGCTCTCTGTGATCATCAATCATCATCAAATGTGGTCAAAATGAGTTTTACAAGTTTAAAACGTTTTTAAAACAGTTCATGTTCGTAATGAATTACAGCGATTTTACCATCTTCATTACCACAGCCGCATGTCAGAAACATTTATAAAAAAGACACTTTAATCCTGGTTTGTGGACGTTAAATTAGGTTTATTTTGTACATTAACATAACGAATATCCATACAGCAGTGGATATTAACGTTTATACAACAGTTCTGTCTGGTTCTTGAATCTGATTGGCTGATAGCCGTGATGTAATATCAGCACCCGTACAGCCTCTTTACCCTTTGTGTATTACTCCGCCCACATACAACCAGCAAAAAGCAGACACTACAGATCTAAAATTTAAAAGATGCTTGCTCAACTGTTTAACTGTCAGCTTATGATTTGAATCCAAGGCGGAAGAAAGTAGTTCCTCATACAAAAGAGTTTTTGAGACTCTCCATGTTTGATTTTGTTTTTATATACACAATTATGCCGTCAAACTGTTGTATAAACGCAATATCACACTCGTAGCAGTGCGATATGGCTGTATATCGGCACTGGTGGGGGCACTAACGCACTGGGGGCACAACGCATGCCTCCCACCAGTGCCAATATACAGCCATATCGCACTGCTACTCGTGTGATATTGCTCATGTATACTGTCACATTTGCATGCAAAAACAGTGCAGAGATAAATGTGTGTCTGTGTGTCCGTGAACTTTGTAACAACATTGTGTGTGACTCATCGTTGCAGAAAGGCTTGAATTAACTCCACAACAAATACATCAAATAATCATTGGGAATGTCTATGAATTGAAAAAATCTCCATCCATCCATCCATCCATCTATCTACACAGTTAAAGTCAGAATTATTAGCACCCCTGTTTATTTTTTCCTCAATTTCTATTTAACGGAGAGAATATTTTTACAGCACATTTCTAAACAAAACAGTTTTTGTTCTGTAGACTATCGAAAACAAATGTAGCTTTAAGGGGCTAATAATTTTGAGTATATATAGTATATATATTTATATATATATATATATATACACACACACAATAATTATTTCGTAGCCACAAATTTTAAATGTGTCTAAACAAACTAAATATAGCTGTATACTATACTTTTTATTTAACAAAACTTAAAAAAAAAAAACAAAAAAAAAAACAATTCACTTTTAAAAATAATTATTGTCATGTATCAAAAATATGCACAGTAATCTGTCCTCGCTACAGGTCTCACAGATCACCAGTTAAATACAATTTTATGGAGAGTTAATCTCATATTAAAGCAATGTGGTTGTAAAAAAATTATAATTAAACCATATAAACAAAAATAACCATTAGCAAAAGAAAGCAGGTGAAAAACATACTGTGTGATAATGGAAGGATGGTCACACGGTTAAGGCCAATTAATAATCTGTTCAAAGCGAAAGCAACCGGTGCTGCTTACAAAAATACACATTTGGAGCTCTTGAAAGCAGCAAGACTGTGGGTGCATTAGCATCAATTTTTTACTTTTTGTCTGTTTCTATATGAAAGAAAACCGATCACAGTTGTGTTCCCAGGCACGGTTGCTTCAAGCAAGTCGCGTGCATCACATCAGCTGTTTGCACAAGTAATGCTCTCATTCATTATTCACCTGCTTTCTATTGCTCAAGCGAAAGCAATAATTTTAGTAAGTCGTGCTGTTTCTCGATTCTAAGATCACATTTGCACGCAAATTGGGTCATCCTTATAGTAGAACTCTGCTTATAAGAAAACCATAATTTAAAAATTATTTTCAACCAGCCAAAGTGGCTAGTGGGAGTGACTGTCTAACCCGCCAAAGCTAAAACCTATCCGCATTTGGCGGGTGTTAATGTTAAGCCAGTTGAAGTTGAAGTTATACAGTTGAAGTCCGAATTATTAGCCCCCTTTTGATTTTTATTATTTTTTAAAAATATTTCCCAAATGATTTTTAACAGAGCAAGGAAATTTTCACAGTATGTCTGATAATATTTTTTCTTCTGGGGAAAGCCTTATTTCTTTTATTTCGGCTAGAATAAAAGCAGTTATTATTTTTTTGAAAACCATTTTTGGGAAAAAATTATTAGCCCCTTTAAGCAAAATTTTTTGATAATCTACAGAACAAACCATCGCTATACAATAACTTGACTAATTACCCTAACCTGCCTAGTTAACCTAATTAACCTAGTTAAGCCATTAAATGTCACTTTAAGCTGTATAGAAGTGTCTTGAAAAACATCAAGTAAAATATTATTTACTGTCATTATGACAAAGATAAAACAAATCAGTTGTTAGTATATATATATATATATATATATATATATATATATATATATATATATATATATATATATATATATATATATATATATATATATATATATATATATATATATTAGTATTTAAAACTAATATGTTTAGAAATGTGCTGAAACAATCTTCCCTCCATTAAACAGAAAATGGGGAAAAAGATAAACGGGCTCTGATAATTCAGGGGGGCTAATAATTATATATATATATATATATATATATATATATATATATATATATATATATATATATATATATATATTATTATTTGTTAATAAATAAAGATTTAAATGGTTTTAGAGAAAATGTCAGACAGGTGGGCCTTCTAAAATTGATCAGTGAAAGAAGTGGGCCCCGAAGTGAAAAAGGTTGAGAACCCCTAATTTAACACATTTCAAAATATTGAAACAACATGAAGGAATTAAGTTAACGTATTAGCTTTCACAAATTTAAGTGGATTAAACATAAATCACTAAGTCGTCCCTACAAAAACTCAATAATTCTTGTTTCAGCTCATTTTAAACAAGTAGTTTGAACAAACATCAATCAATATATTTTTTTATTTTAAAGTCACATTTATATGTATTAATGTTTATTTTACAACAGATTCTCAGAGTGCCTGCAAGCTGCCCTACAACCTCAAGAAGAAAAATGCAGTTTTAAGAAGGAGGCGGACAACAAAACAGTCTACAGACGAAGGCGGAAACGAACACAGGACGTCTCGGTGACAGACAGTTCCCAAAACACACAAGAACATCATGAAAACAGAGAAGAGGAAATTGACTGTGATCTACTGTTTTTATCATAGAAAACCTTCCCTTTCGTCATCTGATCACAATTTATCAACAATACACATTACACCCATTTACTGTGAAGTTCAGTCCTTCAGTCATTTTTAATGACAAATGTAAATCAAACACACTTCCTTTGTGATAAGGCGCATCTGCTTCCTGAATAGCTGCCTCATTATTTATAATCCGTTGTAGTTTACACGCTGTCAGTTCAAAGCTTTCGTGTGTGCAAACCTTAATTCTGTAGCTGCTCTAGAAGGAAGATGTTGTCCAGCGATGTCCCTCACAGCTATGTAGAAATGGGCCGTGTTATTCATCTCTGACAAGCAATTTGTCAGGCGTCGCTGTGAAACGCAGTGTGGTTTGGAGCACATTTCCTCCGGATTATAAGGCATCGCTGTGGGGTCGAGTCCTGCAACGGCTCATTTGGGCGACTTGGCTCATTAACAGTCCACTCTTTCTGCCATGAGAAATCAAAAGCAAAATGAAGCAGATGTACAGTTTCATTCATGTTTTCTTTCATGTTTTTAATAAAGACAAGACCGACTGTGTTTATCACCAAAGCATCTCTTTTTTTAAAATCAAAAATTGTATATTGATTTAAAGGATGGTTTAAAAATGTCCTCATTATTTATTCCAGGGTGTCCGCTGGGTTAGGGTTTTAAAAAAAGAATTACAAGTTGACAAATCAATATAGATAAATTTAAGGCCCTTAAAATGTGTTAAAGGGTCATCAACACTATAAAGTTCCTTTGAGACATCAAAATAAAAATAAAAAAGTTTGAGATTTTGGACTTAACCACATAGTTGTTGTATTAATTAGACCAGCGTTAAGGAATTATTGTTAGTCAAGCTCCTGCACTTTTTACAAATAATCTGCAAGCTGAAAAACTGTAAACAAACCTCAAATTGTGTCAACCATTTCATGGACAAATTCAAAAAGTATAAGTATATTTTCAGTGCAGTGTGATTATAAAATGTTTATTTTCAAAAAGGTAATGTGTCCCTTTACCAAACCAATTTTTTAAGATTGTGGAAAAAGTTCTATTTATATTAATGAAATAATGGACAAAACATTTATTTTCCACAACAAGTTACTAGTTTTTTTTTTTTTAAGTAAATTAAATTAATATCACTTTTGATATTATATATAAATTTATATAATATATTAAATTTAATATTTGTGTGTAAATTCAAAGTAATATAATGATAATAATAATAATTTTTATATAGCACCTTTCCAGAGCTCAAGGACACTTTACAAGGAATGCGACAAAAAGATAAACAAACATACATGAAGTCAAATATAACCAACTGGAATTACACAAACAAGACCTAGGAGACATAAATGGAGTGGAGGTGCATAGAGTAGTCAGTTTGGCAGATCAGAAGCGAAGCATTCAGAAAGTCTTAAGTAAGGATTTTAATTCAGAGATATTATTAGCAAAGCAGAGTGAGCGTGGTAGAGAGTTCCAGAGTTTGGGTGCAATAGCACTAAATGATCTGCCCCCCCATTGAAGAGAGGTGGTACCGAGGGACAGTGAGAAGGCCAGAGTCAGCAGAACGTAATAATGAGTGGAGTGTAGGGGACAGGCATGTATTTAATATGTTTTATTGTGAAATGAAGGCAGGTTATATCTGCTTATAAATAAAGGGTTATATCTTTTGCACGTTAGTTATAGGAAGTCAAACTTTTTTTATTTTATTCAACATAGAAACCAATACACATGAACTATATTTATGCTAGTACAGGCACTTTTTTCCTTCTTTTTAATACTGAGAAAGATTTACAATTTGGTTACAAACTTGAAAGAAAATCATTCAGGTTTGAAACTAGATGAATGTTATAGTAAATTTTCATTTTATGAGTGCACCTCTATTTAATATTATAAGGTTAACACTACTTTGTGTTTAGAAAAAACGTAATTACCTGAAGCAAAATGAATTGAATCACGAAACCAAAGACTGTTGAACACAGCCAAAATGGTTTTAAAGTCAAGGTAATTGTCAGAATGACTAGCCAAGGAAAGCCTGCTTTAGACAGATTCATTAATAATGGTACCTGTCATAATCTGGACGTCTGAATTTTCAAAAAAAAAAAAAAAAAAACTTAAAATACGCACCATTTTTATAAATAAACCACAGATTTGAGTTTTAAACGACTTTCTCACATGAAAAAACAAAAGTTAACTTAATTTCTGTGAAGTTGCATTATATATAAATTTTATAAAAATTTACTGACAGTAATTTATCTTACTGTTAAAGCAAAGCAATTATTAGTCAGTAATTTACTGTGAATTTAAAATAATTTTTACAGTGTTGAGTATTGAAGAGTTCACAACTTGATGTACGTTCTATCTACAAAATATTATGACATTGCATTGAAATGTTGATGACAATGTTTTCTTATTACATTAAATAAAGCTAAATGATACTATTTTACTCAGATTTTTTAAAAAATAGGAGTTTAATTTCTATTGTCTACAACACTTTCAAATATTCTCATATCTAAATCTTGGAGAAAAAAAAAACGAACACATCAAACTCAATAACATTTTTTGGAATAATAACATGTTTGTTTTAATTGTTTTGCTGTTTGTTTTGATTGTTTTGGATTCAATGTATTTGATTCAGGTTTTAGGTTCAAGTTTTCATCACCGCTGTCAGATGAATATCTTGATGATTCATTTTAATATTATATATTTGCTGAATAATTGTTGGTCACATGTGAAAATGCAAACTTTCTGCTAAGATAAAAATTTACTTTGAAATGTTAACAACATCTTGATTGTTATTTAGACTTGTTTATTTAGATAAGGTAAAAATTATATTGAAAAAGAGGAGAGAAAGAGAATCTGGGGGTTGTATTAAAGCATAGATTAGTAGCTTAGTGTATAGATATACAGTGCTCAGCATATATAAGTACATCCCTCACACATCTCTCTTTTAAATCCACTTCTTAAGAATCAGTGAACGATAGCTATTAACATTTTGGATAACAATGGAGTGAATAAAACCAGGATATTTTAATTTCATTAGTGAACTAATTCTTTAAAACATATCTGACCCAACTGAACAGACACTTTTCAATTTAAAATTGTCTAGATGTTAAAAGATGTTTGCTTTCCAGCAACGAGTGTTTTGTGTTTAGTGGTGTGAAGCCAACTGTGATCTTCATGAATGTGTACAGCAGTTCACCAGTAGATGGAGTAAATGCACTTTTTTAAAGCACCAATCTCAGCTGAATGTATAATGAATGTAATGCTTTGTCCAGTTACTGACACCAAAGGAAATACTGCACGTTTATGAACAATGGCTCAATAATGCTTAAAATTAATTATGTTTAGATTTTCATTGTTGTAAGCTGGATTACCATCATAGGCCCTGTGAACTGTTTATTAATATGACTCAAATTAGGTCATAATTCTTACATATATACTAAATAAAGCAATGTCAAAAATATTTTATCAAAGGTTATCAATAAACTAAACTTTATTTACAAAAGTTGAATTTAAATTCATAAAAATCAAATCAATTCCAACAAGTGTCTATTGAGTATTTCCAATATGTTTTGTTGTGGGTGAAATAATGCATATTTATGTAAAAAAATGAAACTACTTATTCTGACATGTGATTTGTTTTTGCTGCATATTAATTGATAAACACTTTGCTGACAAATGGGAAAATAAAATTCAATACATTTTAAATGACAATTTTATATATATACAGTGAGTACATAAAGTATTCAGACCCCACTAAACTTTTCACACATTATATTGCAGACATTTGCAAAATTATTTACGTTTTTTATTTCCTTATAAGTTGTTGACATTTTTGCAGATTTATTAAAAAAGAAAAAAAATCACGTGGTCCAAAGTATGCAGACTCTTTGCTGCACTCATTTATTTTTACTCAGGTGCTGTCCATTTCCTCTGATCATCCTTGAGATGGGTTTGAGCCTTCATATGAGTCCAGCTGTGTTTGATTATACTGATTGGACTTGATAAGGAAAACCACACACCTTTCTACACTCTCAGCAAAAAAAGGTACGTGGGGGTAAAAAAAACAATGTTTCTTAAGGAATTGTACTGTACCTTACAGAAAAGACCTCTTACTGTTTTGTACTTTTTATGGCACAATTAAAATAGAGGTTAACAATTGTTCTCATTGAAAAGGTACATACATATTGGACCACTCCCATCACAATATTTATGAAAATCAATATGAGTGGAAGGGCAAAGTGATTTTATGAATATTTCCATATTAAAATCATTAAAAACATATGTTTGAAGAAACGCATAAACGTGAATTATTAAGTTCTATAATACAAAAATTGATCTTTTGAAAAAAGTATTTTTATTCTTTATTGTAAATTGAAAATGTGTTTTCACACGAAAGTAAACTTTTTGTAAACTAAAACATTGTTTAAAATGCATTTGTTGTTTTATATGTGCTGAAAATAAATTGATGCATTTTGGATAAAGCAAAAATGCCTGTTAATAGTTCTTGAAGAACCTCATTTGACACTGTTAAGGTACAAAGTGTCTTGTTACTGTAGTGGTACCTTCATGGATCAGATTTGTACCTTTGATGATTGTTCAACATTGTATCTGCATATTTTAAAAACCAAAGATACATTTTAGTTTCTCGTGGTACAAATCATGTCCTTTAAAGGTACAAACTGCAATGGTACAAATTTGTTTCTTTTTCTTAAGGTACAATTTTGTCCTATAATAAGGTACTGCCACATTGACAATGGTTTGTACCTTTTTGGTACAAAACTGTACCATTTTTTCTGAGAGTGTATATTAGACCTTATAGCTAGGCCCACACGGAATCTACACGCAAAATTCCGCAGATTTAAGCAGATTTCTAGCTCATCATTAATTCTGTTTATTTACTTGAGTAAATGTGTGTTAATCTATATTTATTCCGTTTTTAAATGAAGTACAGCAATATTATTGACTAATATAAATATATTTATCTGATTTGTTTACAGAGCAAAGCAGTGGCGCAGTAAGTAGTGCTGTCGCCTCACAGCAAGAAGGTCGCTGGGTTGCTGGTTCGACCCTCGGCTCAGGTGGCGTTTCTGTGTGGAGTTTGCATGTTCTCCCTGCATTCGCGTGGGTTTCCTCCGGGTGCTCCGGTTATCCCCACAGTCCAAAGACATGTGGTACAGGTGAATTGGGTTGGTAGATTGTCCGTAGTGTATGAATGTGTGTGTGGATGTTTCCCAGAGATGGGTTGCAGCTGGAAGGGCATCCGCTGCGTAAAAATTTGCTGGATAAGTTGGCGGTTCTTTCCGCTGTGGCGACCCCGGATTAATAAAGGGACTAAGCCGACAAGAAAATGAATGAATGATTTATGTACAATGCAGTTTGTACAGAACACTTTTTTTTGTCTTTTAGTAGATATATTATATGAGAGACTTGCTTTGTTTACCAAATAAAGTGAATCTAATTGGATTTGCATTTTAAATTTTAAATAAAAGTTAAAAAGACATTATTTTTTTATTTCACATATTAAGGTTTTAGTTATGATACTCCCAAAATAATTTTGCAGAAATCCACAGATTTTTACCAAAATTCTCCACAGAAATAGCAAAAAACATCCGCAGATTCCATCTGGCCCTACTTATAGCTTAGAGTAAGTGAGAATCATGAGGTCAAAGAACTGCCTGAACAACCCAGAGACAGAATTGTGACAAGGCACTGACCAAGGTTACAAAAAAATAAATAAAATCTGCTGCACTTAAGGATCCTAAGAGCACAGTGGCCTTCATAATCCTTAAATGCAAGATATTTGGGATAACCAGAACCCTTACTAAACTGAGTTATTGGGGAGAAGAGTCTTGGTGAGAGAGGTAAAGAAGAAAACAGAGATCACTGTGGCTGTGCTCTCGAGATGCAGTTGGGAGATGGGAGAAAGTTGTAGAAAGTCAAACATCACTGCAGCCCTCTACAAGTCAGGGCTTTATAGCAGAATAGCCCGACACATGAAAGCCTGCATTAAGTTTGCTAAAAAACACCTCAATGATTTTTAAGATGATGAGAAATAACATTCTCTGGTCTGATGAGAGCAAGATAGAACTTTTTGGCCTTAATTCTAAGCAATATGTGTGGAGAAAACCAAGCACTGCTCATCACATGTCCCAACAATGAAGCATGGTGGTGGTAGCATGGGGGTGTCCTTAACTACAGAGGGAGGATGACTGGTTGCAATCGAGGAAAATATGAATGCAGCCAAGTACAGGGATATCCTGGACAAACACCTTCTCCAGAGTGCTCAGGACCTTAGAGGGGGCCAAAGGTTTACCTTCCAATAAGACAAAGACCCTAAGCACACAGTTGAAATAATGGAGTGGCTTCACAACTAATCTGTGACTGTTCTTGAATGGCCCAGTCAGAGCCATGACTTAAACCATATTAAGCATCTCTGGAGAGACCTAAAAATGGCTGTCCACCAACGTTTACCATCCAACCAGACCGAACCGGAGAGGATCTGCAAGGATGAATGGCAGAGGATCCTCAAATCCAGGTGTGAAAAAAGCTCTCTGCACCTCTCACATGGTCACTCACTGATACTAAGCAGTGCTTTGCCTGGCCAGTACCTGGATGGGAGACCACATGGGAATACTAGGTTGCTGCAGGAAGTGGTGTTAGTGGAACTAGCAGGGGTGGGTCCTAAAGCCACAGTATAATGATAGGGAGTATATACTCCTCATTGTCTCATCGTCTTTCGGATGAGACGTTAGACTGAGATCCTGACTCTTTGTGGTCATTAAAAATACCAGGATGTCCTTCGAAAAAGGGTGGATGTTCCCCCAAAAAGAGTAGGGGTTTAAACCCGGCATCCTGACCAAATTTGTCCACATGACCTCCTAACCATCGCTATATCATAACTGGCTTCATTGCTCCTCCTGTGTGGTCTGGTGCAATATGGCTGCTGTTGCGTTATCCAGGTGAATGCTGCACACTGGTGGTGGATGAGGACAGTGGCGCCTGCAGCTGTGCGCACTGTGCGTGAGAGGGCCTTTCTTATTTATTTATGACATCATTTAAATTGATTATTAAACACTATACACTACAGCTGCTTTTCACTGGCCCACCACATTCTTACGAATATATTTTTATTTATTAAAGTTATTATTTCATTGACTTGAATATAATTAACCATCTATAATATAATTACTAACCTATCGTCTAAAATCTTAAAATAATAAAATAGTCTTATTTTATTCGTGGCTAGAGCTTGATTAATTTGATTGATTGCCCTTGGCAATGACCCCTTTACTTCGCCTGACTGAGTGTGAGTTTATTGCCTGCAGAGCTGTATTTGGTTGCACATAGCCTAAACTCGTTGTGATCCGGGAGAGAACTTTACCAACAGCTACATGTACTACTGAAAGACTTCTTTTTCTGCTGCGCATCGAATAAAGACAAGCCTAATATCATCAATGTCCGCAGTCCACAACATCTTATCCATGCATGAACTCTCAGACTATTTGAACAACAAGGAAATAACTGCACTTTTTAATTCAAAGCCCAGACGGCTTGTTTTGTAATTTAATGCCGGCTATATCACCTGAAGGAGGGTTTTTTGGACATTTGTTTGAAAGCTTTAGTGGGACTGTACACTCTCAAAAATAAATGTACGCAAGCTGTCACTGGGGTGGTACCTTTTCAAAAGGTACAAATTTGTACATAAAAGGTCCATATTAATACCTCAAGGGTACACATTAGTATCTGAAAAATACAAAAGTGTTCCTTTTAAAATTTGTAGGTACTAATATATAGTTCTGAGGTGCCAATATGGACCCGTCAAGTACAAATGTGTACCTTTTGAAAAGGTACCACCCCAGTGACAGCTCTTGTACCTTTATTTCTGAGAGTGTAGCTGTCCAAGGTACTGTTGTATGATCTAAATTATAGCCTACATATGCACCAATAAACAAGTCAAAGGAAGGAATGCATGAATAAACAAAATAAATATGGATTCTTAAATGTTGATATTGTTTTCATTAAAAAAAAACTAAATGTTTTGTAAAAATAAAATAAGTTGTGGTGACCCCAGATTAATAAAGGGATTAAGCTGAAAAGAAAATGAATGAATGGATGAATGAATAAGAATTTTAAGCTTTACTTTTTCAACATACTGCTATTATTTTGAACAATTATTGTGTGTGTAAATACACTGTTAGACCTTACCAGGTATTTTTACAGTAGAACACTGGCAACACTGTTGCCAGCCACTCACTGTAAAAGTTCGGTTACAGTAAGTAACTGGCAACGGTGTTGCCAGTTAATTACTGCAACTGAACCATTACAGTGAGTGGCTGGCAACAGTGTTGCCAGTTATTTACTGTAACTGAACCATTACAGTGAGTGGCTGACAACAGTGTTGCCAGTTATTTACTGTAACTGAACCGATACAGTGAGTAGCTGGCAACAGTGTTGCCAGTTAATTACTGTAATAGAGCAGCAGTGGTAACTAACTGGAAACTGTAGTGTTAATTACTGTATTGTAGTGTTACAAGTCACAGCATTATACTGCATACAAATTAATAGTATGCATATATAGTTATTGTAGTGTTACTAAAATTAATCAGTATTCTTAGCTGTTATTAAAAAATAGAAGGCATATTATTTTTTAGACAAATTTATTTTATTGTTTTGGCACCAAACAAATAAATAACAGAAAAAGTATAACAAAATTAAGAAATCAGCAGATATAAATATTGTCTTGCATATTACAGGTCTGCACAGTAAGGCTGCGGTCACATTAACGTTTGAGCATGCAAAATTCTGTCATACTGCACTGCGAAGTGGAATTAAACAAAGCGAGTAGTGGAATTAAACAAAATAAATAGAGATTGAAAAAGCAAGCCAGAGAGGTCATGTTTTGATCTTTGATTGGTCTCAAGCAATCACATGATGTGATTTCGCATGTCAGCGTTCTCCAAGCTTGATCTTTCCAATGCTGCGAATTATGAAATTTGTTGCATGAGCTATCAGTCCAGGTCTGCAGTACTCACATGCATATGAATGGAAGTCTATAGTGAGAAAAGTGCAGTGTGACTGGGACTTTAAGCTGTAACTCTAATTAAACACACCTGATCAAACTAATTAAGGCTTGTTGGAAATCTACAGGTAATGTTGAAGCAGGGTGGATACTAAACTCTGCTGCGCTGCAGTTCTCCAGGAACTTGGAGTTTGACCCCCATGGTATATAGCAGGGGTGCTCAATCCTGTTCCTGGATATCTACCTTCCTGCAGATTTCAGTTGCTACCCATATCAAAAACACCTGCCTGTAATTATCAAGTGGTGTTCAGGTCCTAATTAATTGGTTTAGGTGTGTTTGATATGGATAGCAACTAAAATCTTCAGGAAGGTAGATCAGCAAATAAACAGCAAAAAACACAACATAATTATTTTAAATTTTAAAGTTTTAAATAAATAAAAACTGTGTCAAATCTCAATAAAAAGTTTAAAATAATTATAAAAAATAAAAATAAAGTTGGCAACACCGAAAAACCAAAGGATCCAATCTTTTATTGTTATAATTATCTCACGACAACAAACTTTTTTATTGTTTGTAATTTAAATTCATAGGTGGAAACACTGCTCTGAAAAATACTTAGCAACAAACTCACAACCTAAGACCGGACAGTGGAGCTTTTGTGTGTGGATGGCTGTGTATCATGTTTTTGTGATTCCCTGTGATGATGTGCACATGTTCCCTTACAGAGATGATGGAATTTAATTTTGGCTTAGTTGCCAGAAAGATACATACAACTGTTAGCATCTGTACATTATGGCAGTGTGCAATATAAAATAAATACATATTCTTAAACAAAAGTAATGTAAGAAGTTATATGAGGAGAGGCTAACTAGCTAACAATGTAGCTTTCAAGTACACAGTTCAAGATAACAACAATATAACTTAAAAAACAGCCTTATTATAGAAACCCTCAAAAACATTTGAACACATTTTACTTACTCATTGTAGATTCTTATTTAAAGCCTAAAACATATCAGACTCTACATCTGAATTGATGGACAGAGAATAGAGCGCACTCAGCAGTAAACAAATCAAACACCTGACTCCCTTAAAGGGCCAGCATTTTCTGAAAACTCTTTCTAACATCTTTGTGTTTAGAACAAGACAGACAGCCTGTGGGAGTGTGTGGTGATGCCTAAATCATTATTTTCTGCCTTTAAAATGCATGTCTCTATAAATAGCAACATAAACCGTCAGAGAAGATGGGACAGTAATGATTGAACAGTAATTTGCTATTTATTGTCAGTTACTTTCTGTAATGAGTACATAAAGAAAATTACTGGAATTTATTCTTTGCACTACACAATTTCATACAAAGTCTACTCCTTTTACAGTAAAATAATATTTGTTAATAAATAATAAATGTTTCCTTTTACTACAGCAAAACACTGGCTATTTTACAGTTCTTTACTGCACAATCTACAGAGTAAGGGTGCAGTTATACTAATTAAACACACCTGATCAAACTAAATCTAAAGGTAGTGTGTTGAAGCAGGGCTGGAACTAAATTCTGCTGGGCTGCGGCCCTCCAGGAGTTTGACATCTCTGGTACATAGCATATTTTCAAAGGAATTGCCTACATTTATCACAATCATGCACATATCATTGAATAAAAACAATAAAACTATAAAAACTTCATCCAAAGCAAATAAATAAATAAATAAATAATCTGATCCTCATGTTGTTCCAAACCTGTAGTAATAATAATAATAAAAAACAAATAACCTGATTAATACATTTATTTAGGAAAGTCTTTATAATATACTGTTAATGCCATTTTTACCTACTTCATTTGAAGTTTTCCAAACAAATTAATTGAGTCTCTGCAAAAATGTATGTACGTGCTGTTTAAGATATTTTTTAAATAACACATTTTTATTTAGCAAAAAATTAATATTCAGCTTAAAGTGCAATTTAAAAGCTTAACTATAGGCTAAACTAGGCTAATTATATTAATTATAGAAAAGTAAACAAAGTTATAAAAATGATTGTGATAATTTGGTTGCTCTGTGTAAATATTTTTGCCTTTAAATGCATCTCGTCGATATCTTTACCTTTTAATTAGCTCTGTGACTTTGACATTGGTTGACTCCTGATACTCAATGTTAAAAACATAAAAGGAACCAAAGAAAACACAGAGATGGCTGCAGAGAAATTTAACTTATCATCAATGCATTGTCTTACTTTCTCCTCAATACTGACCATTCACATACCAAAACTGAACAGTATATATATATATATATATATATATATATATATATATATATATATATATATATATATATATATATATATATATATATATATATATATATATATATATATATATATATATATATTTACTTATATAGCAACATAAAGCATCAGAGTACATGGGGTAATAATGGTTGAGCAGTAATTTACCATTTATTATCACAGTAACTATCTGTAATGGGTACATAAAGTAAATTACTGTAATTTATTCTTTGCACTACAAAATTTCATACAAATCCTGCTCCTTTTACAGTAAAATACTGTTTCTTTTTATTACAGCAAAACACTGGCTGTTTTACAGTTATTTACAGCATAATCTACAGTAAGGGTTAACAGTGTACTATATACAAAAGTTTGACAATGTAACTGAAATGCCTGATTTTTAGACAAAAATATTTCCTTAGTATGGTGTAGGGCCTCCTTTAGTGGCCAATACAGCATCGATTCATCTTGGGAATGACAGATACAAGTCCTGCACTGTCGCTCTTCCAAAAATCCCTAAATTGGCTCAATAATATTTAACTCAGGTGACTGTGCAGGCCACTGGAGATGTTCAATTTCACTTTCATCAAACCACGCTGTGACCACTCTTGCTGTGTTTATTGGTGGATTAGTATGCCATGTCATGATATTGCAGCCCAAACCACCACTGATCCACCACGATGCTTCACTCTGGGCTTGCAACAATCTGAGTGGATAGAGGTAAAGTTGGTTTTATATTCACACATTCGGACTTTCCCCTTAATAATATAATTTTATTAAAGTATTATTTGCAAAATCATATTAGCAGCAAATGACTATCAAAGTACAACATTGTTCACAGTCAAATAAACAGTGTTAATGTTGTTTTCAAGTCACACTTGCATGCTAATTCAGATCAAATATTCAAAGTAACATGGTAAACAATATAGAGACTTCTAAATGAACGAATGTGTGAATATAAAACCAACTTTACCTCTATTCTGAGTGGTACGCTTCTTTGGAGCTTCTCCACATCGTAACTCTCTCAGTTGTGGAAACGACAGTGAAGGTGGACTCATCAGAAAACAACTTCACTGATAAATGTAAAATAGTATATTGTTCATAAATTTTCCTGCCAATAATGAATGATTTATCTATGACTAAACTGAAATAAAATTCATTCATTCAGTGTTCCTGTGGCCAATTCTGTTTGCTCATTGTTACACAATTGTTTCCTCTAAAAAATAAAAAGGTCTGCTCTAGGTTAACCACACATGCACCTTTCCCCAAGCGAAGCACTTCTAATGATAATCTTAAAATAACATCAATTAGCCAGCTGAAAGACTAAGGAATGATTAGAAATCTCTCATAATTATTAGGAGCAAGGGGGCAGGAGGGCGGTGTGATTGGCAGGTTGAGCTGAAGGGGCATTAGAGTGAGTGAGAGGGAGTTCTGGGACGGCACAAGCACTGCCGCAATCACAGCTGAATTGGGAGCTTTTGTGCCTGCGTGATTGTCAAGTGGGCCATTTCTGCCTCTGATTAGGAGGCTCTTTCTCAGCACCGGCTGATTTGGCGGCTGTGTGTCCTCAGGACTCCCTGCGCAATCACACTGCCTCTTACTGTCACTCCAGGACTGCTGATTTCTCCAAGAGAAAAAAAAGAAAAAAAAGGAGACACACATGCCAGCTCAACCTCTGTGTCCTTCACAACTAAACACAGACTCAGATTTTACTGTAGGAAAAAACACTCTTTGTTTTAATGAGGATTTCAGTGAAACTAACAGAATACAAGTGATAAAAGGGATTTTCAACAAAAATCTTAAATATTGTCATCATTTAGTGATCCTCCACTTGTTCCAAACCTTTTTGAGTTTCTTCTGTTTGACACAAAAAAATTTTGGACACTGGTAGCCATTATGTTTTTCCCTATTGGATCTTAATGTCTGCCAGTTTTCAACATTCTTCAGATTATCTTTGTTTGTGTCAAATAGAAAAAAAAAATCCTCAAAAATGTCTGGGATGCAAGTAAGGTATTATGTAAAATCTAAAATTTGTAATTTTGAATGTATCCCTGATAAACGTGTTTTTTTTAATGTCTTCCTGGACCCTCCTCAGTCCACTCATCTTATTTTTAAATTTTGTTGGGTTGTTTGTAACCTTTGTCTCAACTTCTAATGAGGAATTTAAACTAGCTTGGGAGGATAAACTTGGAAGCGAGATATCCTCCTGAGACCCCGCCCATTGACTTGTGTCCTCTGTAGTGGACATTACATTTTCATGAATTGTCTTTGAATTGTTTGAGCTACTCTTGTCAAGTCCTGTTGTACTGTTCAGAGGACATCCTGGGCTTTCTAGTGATATGTCATTTGATTGGCTGGCAAAGCTAGAAACCACTTCTTACACTGCATCCAAAATGGCTGACATACAAAAAAAATCACATTTTATGGGAAGAAGAGAGGCATGTAAAATTTAGATGTTTTTTTTTTTTAACTTTTATTATTACATATATATTTGTTTATTAAAGTGTCAGGGACAATACATTTAGCTTTCAAAGCTGTTAACTTATTTATGTTTCAAAATATCATCTTTTTGTAAATGTCCACTATAGTGGACACCAGGACCATCTTAATGTAATTAATGACTGCATGTTGTAGGGGGCAGAACTGAAGCAGAGAGGATTCTTTATAAAATACTAGAGAATTTAGAGTCTGACAATCAGACAATTAGAGAAAATTAGAGATCATACATAGATCATATATAGAGTCATACGAAATTGTACGATTTTAAAAAGGAGTCGTGGCACCTAACCCCACCCCTAAACCCAACCGTCATTGGGGGATGAGCAAATCATACTAAATTGTACCAAGTAGATCGTACCAATTCATACAAATTAGAAACTAAATCAAAAAGTTACGAATTGCCATGAAATTGTGTTGGATATTTAGACCTGAAACATGCTCAATCCAAATCCAGCACCTCTCATGAAACCTGACTGGCACACTAACTTAGGACTTTTTGATGACTATACTCTGTAACATTACATTTTGTTTTTTCAACAGCTAAACCCACGTGTGCAGCAATTCATATTATATGTACCTGTAAAGTGTGTATATTCTGAGACAATGATGTTTGTTTGTTGTGATTTACACGAAAAAAGTATATAAAAATATCTGGGACCACTTAATTTTTAAGCTGAGCTGTCACTTTAAGGGCTAAAGAGATGAAGGACAAACATTTTCTGGATCACTTCTTTAATAGGTGGAAATATAAAATTTAAATTAATTTGGAACTAAAAATGTATAGCTTCAAATGAAGGTTTACGTATTGTGCAATGATCAACTGATGTCTAAACATCTTGATCTAATTGTCTAGATTTAAATGGGGAGTTACAATTAATCTCATTGTGTTCAAAGAAACATCATTTGTTTATCATCTTTTGACAATAAACAATAACTTCAAATCCAATTAATGTGCCAGATTGTAGCCTACTTTATGTAATAACAATAACAGTAAGCATTTGTTAATATTAATAGTAAACAATGCCATGTGGACATGTTCAAGTTTTCACAGAAATACACACGTATCATTTACATCTTTTTCATAAGTTGCTCATTTCAAGGGGCGGCATAGTGGCTTAGTGGTTATAGCACTGTCTCCTCATAGCAAGAAGGTCGCTGGTTTGGAGTGCCAGCTGGGTTAGTTAGCATGTCTGTACGGAGTTTGCATGTTCTCCCCGTGTTCACGTGGGTTACCTCCGAGTGCTCAGGTTTCCCCCACAGTCCAAAGACATGCGCTATACAGTAGGGGAATTGAATAAACTAGCCGTATGTGTGTGAATGAGCGTGTATGGATGTTTCCCAGTACTGGGTGGCATGACATCCACTGTCTAACACATATGCTGGGTAAGTTGTTGGCTCATTCCGCTGTGGTGACTTCTGATGAATAAAGGGAATAAGCCAAAGCAAAATAAATGAATAAATGCTTACTTCAATTTCATTCATGTATGTCTATTTACTTACTGCTTTTATCAGGGTTCACCACAGTGGAATGAACCGACTGCATGTATTTATAAAAATACAATTATTTATATAAATGATATTGATATGTATATGCATGTGCATTGTGATAATTATTTATAATACATGTCACATATGCATTTATAATTTGTTTAATTACTCATGTAAATTAGCAGTTCACTCCGAAGTGGTAACCATGCCATGAAGCCAGGAATAAGCCAAAAGAAAGTTTATTTTTAAAGATACATATTTAAGGAAATAAATATTAAAGATAAATCATTTATTTGCAAAAAATAAAAAATAAAATCATGTTCACTACCGGTCATAAGCTTCTCCTGCTCACCAAGGCTGCATTCATTTCATCACAGATAAAGTTAAATTGTAAAATTGTGAAATGTTATTGCACTATAAAACAACTGTTCAAAAGTACTTAATAAATTAATTTAATAATTTATTCCAGTGATTTTAATGATGAATGTTCAGCTTTATTAATCCAGTCTTCAGTGTCGCATGATCTTTCAGAAATTACTCTAAAATTATTATTATTGTTATTATTAGTAATGGTAATAATAATAAAAGCAATAATGACTGGAGTAATAATTTAATTTGAAACTACGCACAATAAGAAAGCAGTAATTTAAAATGTTAATAAATATTTAACCATTTTTACTTTTTTTTTAGTTAATAAATGCCGCCTTGATAAACAGAATAATTTTCTTAAAAAAAATAAATAAATAAAAATGACCCCAAACTTTTGACCGGTAGGCAAGGCAAGGCAAGGCAAGGCAATATTTAAGGAAATAAACATTAAAGATAAATAATATATAAAAAAATTTCATCATTTTGATCAAAAACATGTAAATAATTATCTCATTCTGAATCTGATCTTTTGACTTGTTATATTTTTCTTTTTTTTTTGACTTTTTTTGTTTTGTCTTTTAATATAATATATGTTCAGATATTTATACATATGAATATGCATATGTACATAATATTCTGGAGCCCATGAACGTTTTGAGAAAATGATCAAATTGTTTGTGAATTATGGAAAGATATAAGTAATAATGTCATAATGGTTTGATATTGTGTTCCAAATCCAAATACTTTCAGTTGAAGTCAGAATTATTAGCTCTTCTTTGAATTTGTTTTTCTTTTTTAAATATTTCCCAAATGATGCTTCACAGAGCAAGGAAATTTTCACACTATGTCTGATAATATTTTCTCTTCTGGAGAAAGTCTTATTTATTTTATTTCGGCTAGAATAAAAGCAGTTTTAATTTAAAAAAAAAACCATTTTAAGATCAAAATTATTAGCCCCTTTAAGCTATTTTTGTTTTCGATAGTCTACAGAACAAAGAATAACTGAATAATTAGGCAAAGAATAACTTGCCTAATTACCCTAACCTGCCTAGTTAACCTAATTAACCTAGTTAAGCCTTTAATGTCAATTTAAGCGGTATAGAAGTGTCTTGAAAATATCTAGTCAAATATTATTTATTGTCATCATGGCAAAGATAAAATAAATGTTATTAGAAATGAGTTATTAAAACTATTATGTTTGGAAATGTGTTGAAGAAATCCCCTAATAACTAATAATTCTGACTTTAACTGTATCTGAATATTACTTGAATACGATGTATAATAATTTAAAAATCTGTATAGATCAATAATCTAATATTAAATATTTTAAATAGTTATATAAAAATGTGGGGCATCATGATGGCGCAGTGGGTAGCACGATCTCCACACAGCAAAAAGGTTGCTGGTTCGAGCCCTTTTAGAGTTTCACTGTAAATAATGCAGGGTTCCACACAATTCATTCATGTTGTCCCAACACCAATCGATTAAGTTAACTTAACACTTTTAACAAATTTAATTGGATTGAACAAAAAAAATTAAGTTTTGCCAATGAAATCTCAAGAATTTGTTGTTTCAGCTTATTTTAAATAAGTAGTTTGAAAAAAGTGAGTGTTGCATGTTCTCCCCATGTTGAGTGTAAGAATGTATGGGTGTTTCCCAGTGTTGGGTTGCGGCTGTGAGGGCATTCGTTAAAAACATTAACGTAAAACATATACTGTATAAGTTGGCAGTTTATTTTGCTTTGGCGACCCCTGATTAATACAGAGACTAAGCTGAAAAGAAAATGAATAAATGAATGAATATAAAAATGTAATATTTAACTGTGATTCCATTTATTAAAACAATAATGCAAAAATATATGTGTTATTATTAATTAAATGATCATATTTACTCCACTAGGGGCATCATTTTATTTGATATTCCATCCAATATTATTCTATAATATGAGTGAGATGTACAGTAAGTTGCATATCAGATGCGTGTGCAGCCATGTGTTTTATTTGACCATATCACAATCTGTGTTTTGTAGGAACCTCTTTCTGCCTCTAGTTCTTATCTGTTATTTTTCCCTTCCCCTAAGGTGGTGCTGAGAGTATAGTCTGATCTTTGGGTAATTTTATGAGGCCTTCATGTTTTGTTTTATCAGCTTTACTTCTGTCCCTTCTTTTTCTGATCCCTATCATTACGTAGATATATGTGGGCTAACAAACAGGCCAGACTCTTAAAAGAAGAACTCAAGTTACCAAGGTGTTTGTCTCTATAAATTGATCACTACAGAACCAACTTCCTCAAAGATGACAGTAAATATTCGGGCAAAAGAGGACTGAAAAGTGCTGAGAACCATTTAATCTCTCATTTAAAAACCTCTTCATGTTGTTCCAACCTCCTGAGATTTTTGATCATCTTCTGGAGTCACATGAAGATATTTGAGTGTCTAGAAAAAGCTATATAAATGTAAGGATTAGGAATCAATGTTTTTGGTTGCTGTCTATACTTTGAATGTCTCTGGACCATTGCTGTCTATGTAGGGTCAAAGAGCTCTGGAATTCCATTTAAAATATCTTAATTTGTGTTTAGAAGATGAAAAAAGGTCTCAGGGGACTAGAACAGCACTAAGAATTTTCATTTTCGGGTGAACTAACCCTTTCTAAACCCGTTCTAAAATGTTCAGTTTGATTAGATGATTAACATGTTTTCACATTGATTTACTCTTTGGATCTGCGTAGATGAATGACACGATGCTGGGAATCATCTGAGATCTTATTTCAAACGTTCCTGTGCAGATTGCTTCGTGGTTTGCTGCAGGAAGCAGATCTCTCAGTCCTGCTTAACAGCTGTGACATTCATATATTGATTACACGCGTAGACATGGTGGCCCTTTCCATCTTCCAACATACAGCACAAGTGCCAGTGGTGAAGTATGTCTGAAAGATGAGGGCCAAGCAGGCGGGATCTCACGAGAACTGAAATGATGAATTAGAACGCACGGATTTGGAAGATTAATTTGATCCTCTTTCATCTCAGGCGCTCGATTATGTTCCGAAAGCCTGGCTCGCTCCACAACTTTGAGCATGCAACTGTACCCCAACGGAAAGAAAAATAAACAGTTGCACACAGGGTACTGTATCATTATCACAACAAAGACTGGAGGAGGGAGCTTCTGAAATCTGAGGATAGAAACATCTGGAGCGCGTTAATCAACCGGTGAATGACGGATGAGTTTTATTCTGCCTGCCGACAGATACGAGGCGGGCCTCCTAGTCGATTGTGACGCATGATAATGACATCATCTGACTAAAGTGGGTTATCATCGGGCCGCCGTACATATGTCAGTGAAGGCCTGTCTAGAGGTTTGTGCAATGCTATGTTGAGCTCACTGATGTGGTGAAACAGGTTCCTGTTTTAATTCCCATGGTATCGTTCAGCTTATTGTAAACAACTTTGGGATATAAAGATCGACTCTTTAAATACAACACAAGAGTTAGGAACACAAGAGTTCCTGCTTGTGTTGGAACGACATAACATTTTGTATTTTGCACACACTACAAAAATCATACTGTATTGCTCGTGTACTCTAAAACCATGACAAAATATGCTGCTTTTAAAGTTATTACAATAATAATAAAACAGTGATGATTCATCCAAGGCTACACTGAATTTTGTCTAATCAGAAGTCCTCTAGAATGAGAATGCTCTTCCGTCTAATTCACTCGCACCTGTCATCAGCTATAAATCAGCAAATCATAGTTCATGACTGATATAACAAAAAGCCATTGACTAACATTAGCAAAAGGGAAAACCCTTTCAATTTGATCTGCCAAAACATTCTTTCACTAGAAAATGCATCAACCAGAAATGTTATTTCATGAGACAATGACGGTCAATAATCACAAACTTAATTTTATGTGGAGGTGAAAAAAGTAGTGTATGATATATCTTTTAATTAGCATTCATTGTATTTTGTGATTTATAAATGTTTTTCATTATGACACCTTGATCCAGCACTGACATATTTTAATGTTCAAAGATTTTGTCAAAATGGCTTTTATTGACATTGTCTGTGGTACACATCATGTAACTAATAATGTGTAACTAACATAGTTTAACTAACAAAGAACGTTTTAATTGCTGAACAAGCTTGCTTTAAAGCAGCTTTAATGTTAAAACAATTAAAGGGTTGATAGCATGTTGTTAACACGTGTAAGCATGTTTCTATTATGTTTTACCCAACCCAGGCTCATTCTGAAAACGTAGTCCAGTGGACCGCGAAATACGGCCCGGGTGGTACGTATGGCTGCATTTAATTTTTTTAAGCGGACGCTACGGGGCGGTGTGATGCCGTTCCCTTTCGCGCTTGCCGGCTGACCGCTTACCTGCGTGTGGAGGGCTTTCCCGCTGCAGTCAGTTTGTCCGGTCAGCTCATCGTGTGCGTCGGCGGACTTCAGATGCAGAGAGGAGGAGTTGACAAAGGCGTCCGGGTTCGAGTCCGGTGAAGAGCGGTTCCAGAAACCAGTTAAGACAAAAACAGAATCCATAAAAAAAAGCGAACAAGTTCGTAACAGGGTGAGAACGCGGTGAAATCTGAAAAACAGACGAGGGTTTTTCTTTTTCTAGAAGGCTTTTCTAAATTGTTGCTCGGGTTTAGGGAAGTGAGCGGGCGAGCGGGTGGGTCAATTGGTAAAACTGGTTGGGTTCAGGGAAGGAGGAGGGTGGGTCAGCCAATTGGCCGGTTGTGCAGTCAATCATTCGGTCGGTCAGACAGCGGCCTCTGGTGGGTTGACGTGAGAATAGCGCGGGCGCGAACGGCACTCGAGAGAGATGCTTGAGATACGAAAAAGCACGCACAGCGGCCTCTCGCGGATTTGTGAAAACAAAAACTGCACAAATACGTACCTCCCAGGACGTGGTTTCGCGGTCTCCAGAAACGTCCGCTGGACTACGTTTTCAGAATGAGCCTGGGTTGGTTTTACCACATTTTTAATTATTAACATTTTTTTTCATGTTTTAAGATATTGCTAATACGTTATTGCACACTGTTAGCATGATTTCGCACCTTTAAAAAATGATTTATGTTGCACATTTAGAGCATTGTTTTGCACATTGAGCAAATTAATTTGTTATTAGTATGTTTCTACAATGTTAACATTTTTAGCATGTTGTTAAGATGAATTATCACAATGTTAGCATGTTTTAACACTATGCTATGCTTATAGAAACTTGCTGTAATGGCTAGCATGTTTCTTGCAAGTTTTGGGTAAGATAATTTAACATATTTTAGCATTAATTATTATTTTATTAGCGTGTTTCTACTATGTTAGCCCATTTAACATGTTGTTAAGATGAATTATCATGATGTTAGCATATCTCAACACTATGCTATGCTTAGAATAACTTGCTTCAATTGCAAGCATGTTTCTTGCAAGGTTTTGCGTAACATAATATTTTGTATTAATTAATAAGTTATTAGGGTGTTTTTACAATGTTATAATATTAAGCAGGTTAAGATGAATTATCACAATGTTAGCATGTTTAAACACCATGCTATGCAATAGCAACTTGCTATAATTGCTAGCATGTTTTAAGCAAGTTTTGGGTGAGATAATTTAACATTGTATTAATTAGTATGTTATTAGTATGTTATTAGCGTGTTTCTACCATGTTAGCATATTTAGCATGTTGTTAGGATGAATCATCATCAATGTTTATGTTTTTATCATCAATGTTTATGCTTTTAGCAACTTGTTATAATTGCTAGCATGTTTCTAGCAAGTTTTGGGTAAGATAATTGAACATATTTTGTATTAATTGTGTTAAAATGTTCTAATATTTAGCATGTTGTTAAGATGAATTATCACAATGTTTGCATGTTTTAAAAACACTATGCTATGCTAATAACAAATTGCCATAATTGCTAGTATATTTTAAGCAAGTTTTGGGGAAGATAATTTAACATTGTATTAATTAATATTTTATTAGTGTATTTCTACCATGTTAGCATACTTAGCATGTTGTTAAGATGAATTATCATGATGCTAGCATGTTTTAACACTATGCTTATAACAACTTGCTATAATTGCAAGCATGTTTTAGCAAGGTTTTGCCAAACATAATTTAACATATTTTGTATTAATTAATGTGTTAGTTATTAGTGTCTTTCTTCCATGTTATAATATTAAGTAGGTTGTTAAGATGAATTATCATCACACTGTTAGCATGTTTTAACATTATGCTATGCTTATAGCAACTTGATAGAATTGCTAGCATGTTTTAAGCAAGTTTTGGGTAAGATAATTTAACATTGTTTTAATTGATATGTTATTAGCATGTTTCTACCATGTTAGCATATTTAACATGTTGTTAAGATGAATCATCATGATGTTAGCATGTTTTACAGTATGCTATGCTTATAGCAACTTGTTACAACTGCTAGCATGTTTTCTAGCAAGTTGTGGGTAAGATATATTAACATATTTAATATATATTAGCGTTTTACCATGTTATAATATTTAGCATGTTGTTAAGATGAATATCATGATGTTGGCACGTTTTAACACTTTCCTATTCTTATAACCACTTGCTATAATAGCTAGCATGTTTTTAGCAAATTTTGGGTGAAATAATAACATATTTTTGCATTAATTAATATGTTTTTAGTGTGTTTCTACCATGTTAGCATATTTAGCATGTTTCTAAGCTGAATTATCATGACGTTAGCATGTTTAAACACTGCTATGCTTATAGCAACTTGCTAGCATGTGATCAGCAGCCATTTACAAAATATGTTTTTATATTTACAGGGCAAGGGAATTTTAAAAATACAATCAAAGAGAACTCTTTTTAAAAGGTAAGCTTCCTCAAACTTGCTGGTAAAAGCACACATTTATTAGTGTTCAGAGAAAACTATGAAAAATGCTGTAATGTGTCCTGTGTGAGTGACTGTGGACGTCTATCATACTCAGCATGCACGGTGCTTGTCAAGTAAATTTGAGCACTGTTAGCCTCTTGATGTATGTGATATGTGGGTCTGCTTTGTGTCTGTACCTGCAGGCCCCCTCGGGCCCTATAGGGGTTGACCCCTCCTTCGCCCCGCTGATGGGTGGCGTGCTGCCTGCCACTCGCTGGTGGGCTGGCTGTAATTTATGTGATCCCCTGTAATTTCCTGCTACTTTCTGAAGTGGTAGCAGGGCGGAGACAGCAGAGGAGGCTGAAGGACCCTTCCCTGTTTGACCTCTCGCTACTTCTCACATCACCCTGAAGGAAATAATTACACGGGGAACGGAGAGGAAGAAACGAAAGGAAGAGAGGAAAAAGCAGAGTAGTGAGGACCTTAAACATCACCTGACCTGACCGCTTTCATTCTAGACGGAGTGCACGCTAAAGAGGCCGAAGGTCAGGATGGACATCCGTAGTCAATTACAATATCTACATTGAAATACAGACAGATTGGATGTTGTGACATCTGACAATTTAGCCGATAGACACAATAGAGTCAAACATTCAACCCAGGCTCATTCTGAAAACGTACCTCTATATACATTTCTGCAGACCACCAAATGCATCCCAGGAGGTACGTTTTTTTCACAGTTTTTGTTTCCACGAATCCACCAGAGGCCGCTGTGTGTACTTTTTGAGATCTCAAATTTCTCTCACAAGTGCCATTCGTACCTGCTGTTCTTATGTAAATCCATACAGACTACTGTCAGAGTTAAGTGGTCAGCTGGTAAGCACAAAAAGAAACAACGTCATAACACCCTGTAGTGTTCGTTTTTAAAACGATATGTAGCTAAGGATGCAACAATTATAAGTTTTGGTTGTACAATTACAGTCTAAGAAATAATCACAGTTTCACGGTTATCTCCATTATTTGCATTATTTGATTTCAAAACCCCACTAGTTCAAAACTAGTTTAAATTGTTTTACATTTCGTTTTGTAGTTCGGGCCCAAATAAATATTTGTTGCTGTTCTAATCGCTTTAGTTCATTTAATTGAATTTATAAAAATCAGTGGACATTAGCGATGCATTTATTGGGTAAAATTGCTCATTCAATGTGTTTTTTTTGTCATTATCAATGCACCGGCAAAAATAGACCAAGCGGCGAAACTATCACACCACTGCTGCTTCAACGACACTAACACCTCGTGCTGACGCACTGCTTCTGCGTGCAGTATGAAAGCTCTAATCTGTTAACATGGACACCAAAAAAAAAAAAAACATGCTCCGCTCACGCTTGCAGTGTGAAACACAAACAGACAAATAAACTTGGCTGGTTTGGCATGGCAAGACAAGAACAAGAGCAAGAGCAGGAGCAGGAGCAGCAACACATGGGGAGTTTAGACAACGAACTGTCACAGGACATCAGACATGAGGAGAATATAAGGAGGAGTAAATTACCACACAAACAGATGAACATAATTAACTAATTATGGGTTAACAAGGAGGGTGGGACTTTACAATAGACGGGAGAGCGCATGACAAAGAGACAACACAAGTCATGCGCTCACATACTACAAGACAAGAACATGCAGCCAATGAGAGAACCCATTAACCGCATGTTCATGACAACACAAGCACAACACTGAAGCACACAAAAGCACGTGACCACAATGTAAACAGAGCCACGTGCTTTGACAACAGACGCAAGAAACGAGCACACGATTAAGACCTTACCGTGCGCTCACACATATGCAATGCCCACAGAACAACACAAACACGAGTACAATAATGCAAATCTGTCTACTTTCAATTGCTTCTTCCTCAAACTTTAGCCGTTTGCAATTCCCGTGGTCAAAAAAGCCTCTGTTGTATTAATTAGGTGCGCCTAAAAATCGTGAGTGTGTTGCATCGTGTGCACGTCCCTCCGTTGTAAATAACGAATTTGCACGAGCTCGCCTTAGTTAATAGCCTCAGTCATAGTTAGTCCAGTATATGTGGTTATTAGTCTTGGTGTACAAACAAGTGCACAGTTGGCATAAATTTGTTTAGTTGCTGCAGATTTGTTCCGTGCAGAAACGCTGTGTTGAGAAGCCTTTACGATTAATTAACCGTGACTAATTAAATTGCAGTTAATAGTAAAACTGGTTAATCATTGCATCCCTATATTTAGCCTAACATACTTCTGGCTATATAGTTTGCGATCTCCAGGAACCTATATAGGGCTGCGTTTTGAGATTTAGCCTATGTTGCAAACATTCTGAGATCGATATTAATAATATTCAATAGGATTAGACAATACCCTGCTGAAAAATCCAGCTTATACCAGCCTAGGCTGGTTGGCTGGTTTTAGCTGGTTGACCAGGCTGGTTTTAGAGGGGTTTTGGCTATTTCCAGGCTGGTTTCCAGTCATTTTCAGCCTTGTTTTAGCTGGTCAGGCTGGAAAATGACCAGCTAAATCCAGCTAAAACCAGCTTGACCAGCCTGGTTTAAGCTGGACATGGCTGGTTTTGGCTAGGCTCCGAGCCTGGCTAGGCAGCCAGACCAGCTAAGACCAGGCTGGAAATGGCTGGAAACCAGCCTGGAAATGGCCAAAACCCCTCTAAAACCAGCCTGGTCGACCATCTAAAACCAGCCAACCAGCCTAGGCTGGTTTAAGCTGTTTTTTTCAGTAGGGAAATAAAAATATATAAAAATACTAAAGCAGTAATGGTTCCAGATGTTTTACTGCCAATAATAAAACATATAATGTTACAGAAAAGAGGCTGCACAGAATATGAATCAATTACGGAATGCACTAAAACACCTTACACTTGCTTTTGTTAGCTTCATTAGTAAGCACAACTACAGAAAACAAACAAATTCCTCACAGCATTTTAAAATTGGAGTTAAATTCAAAATGTATTACTAATTTATTAAAATAATTATCAGTTGTTATTGTTGATGACTAAATACTGTTACAAATGTAACATGCTATGCTAGCTTTGTGGTAAACATGCCAGAACGAGCATTTAGCTATAAGTATATACAATACCCTAACATTTCAATTAATATTAGCATTGTGCAAAACATGCTAATAATACGAACTAACACTACAGCATGTATCAATGTAAAGATGTTAAAATGAGGAAACATATACTAAACAATGCAAAAAAGCTAGCTTTGTGCTAAATATGCTAGAAGTCAGCAAGTGATATATCTTATTAAACTGCATGAACTATTAAACTGCATTTTCAATAGCAAATGTTAACAAAATTAATACTCTAACTAATTCATGTTAGCCTAATCCAGAATATGTAATGCTCAACCAAGGCTCATTCTGAAAATATACCACTGAATACATTTCTGGAAAGCATCGAATACGACCCAGGAGCTAATTTTTTTTTCAGTTTTGGTTTTCGCGAATCCACAGACAGCTGTGTACGCTTTTTAAGACCTCAAATTTCTCTCGCAAGTGAAATTCGCACCTGCTGTTCTCGCGCAAGTCCACCAGAGGCTGCAGTCAACTGACTGACTGACCGATCGACGGACCCAACCTCCTTCTTCCCTAAACCCAACCAATAGTGTTTTCAAAAGCACTGATTGACCCATAGCCCATATGTAGCTCTGGCTACATAATTCGCGATCTCCAGAAAAGTATATAGGACTACTTTTTTTGAATGAGCCTGTGTTGGTATTGTAACATGAACTATAATTACGAACAGTGTTTTAATTTACTAACATACAGTATTAATGAAATGTTAACAATTATTAATAAATGCTACATTCCAATGATTTATAAGTAATACATTGATTTACAAAGTTTTTTATTGCCTAAAACTAGACTGTTTGAATATTTGTGCTTTTTGTAGTGTTTCTTTCATGACACGTGATTTAAAAATGCTTGTTAACTGAAATTATGAAGATTTTTTTAAGCGTCATGATAACAACATCCAAGCAACATGGTAGTTCATGCTAACAATTTGTTAAAATGCTAGAAACCTGCCAACAACATGTTTAAATTTTATGCTTGCAACATGATAAAACATCATACAGTGATTTAAAATCATTTCAAAAACTATAAACTATGAGTGCCATTATTAATAGATCTTTTGAGATATTCAAATAAAACTCCTCACATACACATTGTAACCTGACTGAAGAAGTAGGATTTAGATCTGTTTGTATATCTCTTTGAACAAACCTTTGCTCAAAAGGTTGGAATAAAAATGAAAGATTATAATGTTTACTTGAAATGTATACATATACTTAGTTGTTTAAACAGCGAATATGCTAAAAGAAACAATCATCCAATGGGATTTCCAAATCTATTCTTTCCTAACATGCGTATTTGATGGAGGTGGCCGAAAGGAATTCATTGTGAACTAATCAAGTGTGATTGGAACTGAGCCGAGCGACTGTTGTACTGTACATACAAACAACCTCTGCCATCAAGCCCTCATAGATTGCTAATGTATTCTTAATGTATTCTTAATCAGCAGTCTAACCGCACTTTGATTTCATTTCACATTATGAAAAATGATTAGCAGCTAAAAGTGGTTTGATCAGCCTTGGGACGTACTTGGGAAATAGCAGATTCTATAACATGCAGATTGCTCTTTTTTTTGATGCACTTTAACTTTGAACTACCTTGTCAGACAAACAACAACAACAAACAGAGTTCTTCTGTGCAAAAAGTTTTTTTTTTTTTTTTGTGGGATACATGGATGCCTTAAAACAATAGTGCAATAATTGTAAACCTTCCACATCACAGTTACCACAAAATTATTAAGTAGAACAGCATTTTAACATTGATGTAAATAGGAAATGTTACTAGCTCACCAAATAAGCATGTTTAGCTTTGACATTTATTCATTTTCCTTTCGGCTTAGTCCTAATCTGGGGTCACCACAGCAGAATGAACCGCCAACATATCCAGCATATGTTTTACGCAGCGGATGCCCTTCCAGCTGCAACCAATCTTTTGGAAACATCCATACACACTCATACACGCTCATTCACACTCGTACACTATGGACAATTTAGCCTACCCGATTCACCTGTAAAACATAACTTTGGACTCTGGGGGAAACCGGAGCACCCGGACAAAACCCACGCATTGACAAACAATGCTTTAGTATTACTATAAAGTATTACTTTACAATTATATGAATACATGTACAAATGTTTTTTTTTTCATGTTCCTCAAGGTTTTAGTCAAAATATATACTGATAATATAATTCCAGCCTGATCTCACGATCTCTGTAACATTTTAGTGGCTAATCCTTAAAAATTCATATGAATTCAGTCTAAAATGAAATGTGCTAAAACTGATAAAACCAACACGATCTCTAATTTGTGTGGCTAATTTGTATGATTTCTTACGATCTCAACTGTGCAGTTTAGTACAATTTGGTCATCCCCAATGACGGTTAGTTTAAGGGGTGGGATTGGGTGCCACGCCTCCTTTTTAAAACTGTACATTTTCAAAATACTCAACTTGTATGAATTTGTACGAATTAGACACTAAATAGACAAAACGTAAAATAGTTATGTTTCCTTGTGAAATAAAATATGCTTGCACTGCGCTAAATCATGTAAGCAGTGAGTAAAATCTTACTAGAAATCTGCCAGTGGTGTAACAACCTGCTAAAACAACCTTGCAAAATGTGCGCTTAATCGTGAAAAAATCATACTAGAAATGTGTTTGCAATGTTTTAAGACATTATCAGCAGTAGCTGTCAAATTATGCTAGAAACATATAAGCATGTAGTGTAGCAACCTGCTAAAACACGTTTGCAAAACGTATGTTAAATTGTGTAAAAATTATGCTAGAAACTTGTTTGTGATGTGTTATTAAATTAGCAACAGTACCTATCAAATTATGCAAGAATAATTAGCATCCCTGCTGAAAAATCCAGCTTAAACCAGCCTGGGCTGGTTGGCTGGTTTTAGCTGGTTGACCAGCCTGGTTTTAGAGGGGTTTTGGCCATTTCCAGTCTGGTTTCCAGCCATTTCCAGCCAGGCTGGAAAATGACCAGCTAAATCCAGCTAAAACCAGCTTGACCAGCCAGGTTTAAGCTGGGCATAGCTGGTTTGGGCAGGGCTCCCAGTCTGGCTAGGCTGGTCAAGCTGGTGTTAGCTGGTCATTTCCCAGCCTGACCAGCTGAGACCAGGCTGGAAATGGCTGGAAACCAGCCTGGAAATGGCCAAAACCCCTCTAAAAACAGCCTGGTCGACCAGCTTAAACCAGCCAACCAGCCTAGGCTGATTTAAGCTGTTTTTTTTTTTTAGTAGGGATGTAGTATAACAACTTGCTAAAACACGTTTGCTAAACGTGTGAGCTAAATCATGTAAAAATCTCACTAGAAACATGTTTGTGATGTTTTACATTAGCTACAGTACCTGTGAAATTAAACTAGAAACATGCTAGCATGTAGTATAACAACCTTCTAAAACATGTTTGCTAATTGTGTGCTAAATCATGTAAAAATCACACTAGAAACATGTTTGTTATGTTAAGACATTAGTAGCAGTACATCAAATTATGCTAGAAATGTATTAGCATGTAGTATAACAACCTGCTAAAACACGTTTGCTAAACGTGTGCTTAATCATGTAAAAATCATACTAGAAACACGTTTGCGATGTGTTACATTAGCAACAGTACTTATCAAATTATGCTAGAAACATGCTAGCATGTAGTGTAACAACCTGCTAAAACACGTTTGCTAATTGTGTGCTAAATCATGTAAAAATCACACTAGAAACATGTTTATGTTATGGAGCAGTACCTTAAGTTATGCTAGAAAGTATTAGAATGTATAACAACCTATGCTAATATGTTTCTAATAGTATGCTAAACGTGTGCTATATTATGTAAAAAGCATACTCATGTTTGTGATGGGTTAGAAGCAGTACCTAATAAATTATGCTAGAAACATATTATCATGTAGTGTAGTAACACTACACATTTGCTAAAAGTGTGCTAAATCAAGTAAAAATCATACTAGAAACATGTTTGCGATGTACATTAGCAACAGTACCTATAAAATTATAGAAACATGCTAGCATGTAACAACCTGCTAAAACACATTTGCTAATTGTCTGCTAAATCAATGAAAAAAATCATACTAAAAACATGTTTGTGGTGTTAACACGTTAGCAGCAGTAGCTGTCAAATTATGCCAGAAACATGCTAGCATGTAGTGTAACCACTTGCTAAAACATGTTTGCTAATGTGTGCTAAATCATGTAATCATACTAGAAACATGTTTGCGATGAGTTAAGACATTAGCAACAGTACCTATCAAATTATGCTAGAAGCGTATGTTCATTCAGTGTAACAACCTATACTAATAGGTTGCTCACAGTATGCTAAACGTGCACTAAATTATGTAAAAATCATAGGTTAGAAACTTTGTTTTTGATGTGTTAACACGTTGCCGGCAGCTAGCTCTCTGCAACTCTCACATGGTCACCCACTGAAGCTAAGCAGGGCTGCGCCCGGTCAGTACCTGGATGGGAGACCACATGGGAAAGCTAGGTTGCTGCTGGAAGTGGTGTTAGTGAGGCCAGCAGGGGGCCTCACTAACCTAATGCCCCAGTATAGTGATGGGGGCGCTATAATGCTCAGTGAGTGCCGTCTTTCGGATGAGACGTTAAACCGAGGTCCCGACTCTCTGTGGTCGTTACAGATCCCAGGATGTCCTTCGAAAAAGAGTAGGTTTAACCCTGGCATCCTGGCCAAATCTGCCCAATAGCCTCTGTCCATCATGGCCTCCTAACCATCCCCATATTTCAATTGTCTCCTCTCCACCAATTAGCTGGTGTGTGGTGTGTGGTCTGGCGCAAAATGGCTGCCGTCGCATCATCCAGGTGGATGCTGCACACTGGTGGTGGATGAGGAGATTCCCCCCCCCCCCATTGTGTAAAGTGCTTTGAGTGCCCAGAAAAGCGCTATATAAATTTAAGGAATTATTATTATTATTATTATTGTTACATACATATTGTTACATTGTTTTAGTTTCATTCAAAACCTAACATGTTTACTAAACATGTGTGCTAAATCGTGTAAAAATCATACGGGTAACTTGTTTGCAATGTGTTAAGCCATTACCTGTCAGTAGCTGTGAAATTATGCTAGAAACATACTAGCAAGTACTACAGCGAGCTTGTTTATAGCATGATTTCACATACTGTTACTAGTTATTTGCTATTACAAAAACAATTATATTTTTTCTTATAAATTTATTAATTCGTTGTGCTGCATTTATTTAATTTACAATGCAATTCTGAATGAAATATTTGTATAGAATTTTTTTTCTTTTCCCTATCAGTCATCGGCTCAGTAGATTAACATCAGTACACACAGATGTTTGTCATTTCTTCAAGAAAACATAAAGCGATAATATTTATATCCCTGGATTAAAATGATGATGCTTCAGAACGCTATCTTTTACTCATGAGAAGTATTTATCATGCTTAGATGTTATAACGTGGCTCTTTTACAGTGAATTGGGAGGGATTTGATAGATCTGTAGCAATAATACCGCAGAGTTCCCCCCAGAGATGTAAAAACCACCAGGACCGCCACCACCACCATCATAAGATATAACAAAACATTGCTACAGTCCTGTGTTATTGCATCAAGGCTAATCTGATTGGCAGTTCACCGTTGTTGGACATTTCAGCGGTTGTCCTACATGGGAGCTGCTTCAAAGAAGCCAGAGCGGAGTGCCATGTTTTCAGATGGAGCCTGTGATAACAGCCATTCATCTTCATTGGCTGGAACAAGCCTTGGAGTGATCAAGGCACGCTAGGCCCTTTTAAACCTCATATCTGTGGGGAGGGCAAGACTAAACGATATGGAAAAACCTTCATGTCAGTGCAGGTTTCTCAAAACAGCCCTCAGATTGTGTGCCACACTGCTCTCTCCTTCGCATTTGCGTGATACTCGTTACTAGTTGTGTGTGTGTGTGTGCATGAATTGCTTTACTAGTGGCATTTAATGTGACACTGCCCTGATTTCTTCACAATGATTTTGAATTCAAGCATAGATGACAATGCTTTTGTGTGAAAGTTCATTATTCATTTTATTTTACCACTTAATACAACAAAATTATGGTTATTTATTTTATGGTGTCCTTGCTACAAATTTTTGATACATTTAAATAATATAATGTATTATAATTAGGATTTAAATTAGGGTTGGATTTAGGATTATTGCATGTAATCATGCAAAATTTAGTCAGTAATGTTGGAAATGCATTCATGTATCGGAATGTGTCATTCGCAACGTTTTCTTGACTGACGTTGAGCCATCATTCTTCTTCACTGTGCTCTTTATGTTAGTGTCTATGACAACATCAATTCATAAAACACCAAGATAGTACACACAATTAAGTTATTGATATAATTACATTCATTCGATAATTTTTTTTCGGCTTAGTCCCTTTATTAATCCAGGGTTACCACAGCGGAATAAACCCCTTCCAGCTGCAACCCATCTCTGGAAAACATCTATACACACCCATTCACACTCATACACTACGGACAATTCAGCTTACCAATTTACCTGTACCGCATGTCTTTAGACTTGTGGGGGAAACCAGAGCATCCGGAGGAACCCCACGCCAAAACGGGGAGAACATACAAACTCCACACAGAAACGCCAACTGACCCAGCTGAGGCTGGAACCAGCGACCTTCTTGCTGTGAGGCGACAGCACTACCTACTGCGCCACTGCGTCGCCCCAATGAAAAAATTCAATAAGCTTACAGCACTTAGTGTTCCTAGGTGGTCTCCCATCCAAGTACTAACCAATCCCAACCCTTTAATTCTGAGATCAGACAAAATCAGGCACCCAGAGTTGTATGACCATAAGGTATATAAAAAAAATACAAATAAATTATAAATGTTATATTCTAGTGCTGGGCAAGGATTAATAAGATGTGTGTGAATATATATATATATATATATATATATATATATATATATATATATATATATATATATATATATATATATATATATATATATATATATATATATATATATATGTGTGTGTGTGTGTATTATTTATTTATTATGTATATGTATTACACACACATGCAGATGTAAAGAACTGTAAAATTTACAGTATCACAGGCTATTTTGGTTGCCAGTAATACTGTATAATGTACAAGAGCACTGTAAATAAAAATTACAATTGTGCTGTAGTTTTACAGTATTACTGGCAACCAAAAAATGCCTGTAATATTGTACATTTTACAGCAGTGTATGTGTGTATTACATGTCCATAATACATTTTGCAATTTAATTCTGTAAATTTAGTACTGTAAATTAGACAGCAATTTTTTTTTACAGAAACAAAACAATACAAAACTTTTTTTGCATAAATATTTAAATGTATAATGTACACCATAATGTACACACACATATACACACACATACAGTATTTTACATCAGGACAAGCTTTTATTTGGGATGTGATAAATAGTGATTAATCTTTGCCAGCATTAGTATTTACACACACATTTTTAAATATGAGTATACATAAAATTAAACATAAATAAACAGTGTGCACAATTTGTTATTTCAGTGTGACTACAGATACTTTTTTACAATTTTCTTCAAACAGTTGCCAAGACATCTTTTCTTATTTTCATCAAGTTTACTTGACGTGCTAATATAACAAATACACATCATTAATAACGATCATTAAAATTACGTGCTTGCGGTATCATTTTGCTGTAAAAATTATGAATTATTAAAGGTTGTCCATAGCTTATCAGACAATTTATTGGCAGTTTAGATTTTATTTAGTTTTTTTAAACAGTTTTACAGACATTTTTAGATCCCTGGGATTTTTCAACATCAAAAAGAATTAATATAACTTTAATTAATGCATACATTTTATAAAGATACAAATGTGATTTAATCATTCATTTATATTAGTAATTTGCAAAGGTGAGAGCACAGTGTTGTGCAAGGAACCGTGCAGATGCGAGTCTGCATTAATTGTCAATTTTCTCTTTAATCATAATTAGCTATATGAATTAATATTATACTGCTCATTTCACCTGAAATCCGCAGCAAATTGTACATACGTATTGGAAGAGGTCTGTGTTTCTAAAGAGCCTGGGTAGCATCTCAATGACACCAAAGTAAAACTATAATTATTCATCAATGGGTTTTAATTACATCCATGTGCAAATATTTACCTGGGATACAGAGTTGTACATCAGCACAGAAAACCAATCTTATAGGAAAAATCATTTGGAATGACTTCTGAAATTTTTCATCCTTGTCATTCTATAAATAAACCTACACATCACATTTCTACTTTAAAAGGTGCTGTGGCAACATCTTAACGTAAATCTTCCCCTAATCTTTGCAAAAGGCTTGTATTCTTTTAAGCACTCCAAATGAAAAGTGTTGATGGGTACAGGGATTTCAAAGCACGTTTTGTTATTTCAGGACACTTGACAACTCCTTTAAGAGGAGAAAAAAAAGGGAACATGCATTAAACCACAGAAAAGTGCTCTGACATATTTGTCACTGTGCAAACTTTAATCTTCAGCAATCTCCTTTATGAAAGGCTTATTTGTTTATCATGCAGTTCCATATCTGTAACTGTTTTCCTGTCCGTATCGAGCAGAACTGTTAAAAGCCTTTGATGTGGGCATAATTTGGCACAATGCATCCACTCACCCCTCTTATGTTGCTCTAACCTTTGACGTATCGTTTGACGTCCAGTTATTTTTGAGACAGAGGACTTCAGAATATTGTTTTTGTAGTTTTTATCCTGTTGTACATTGGCCGGCCACAGCAGCTCTCCAGTCACGCTTTCAGGCACGCAATTCGAGGAAATTGGTAAATAACAGGTGGTAAGTGATGAGCTATTTTTGGCCAGTAAATGGTCTAAACAAACCAAAATAATAGGGTTAACGTCCGGGTTAGTCACAAGTATCGCTTCAGAGGTATGGCTGCAGAGACAAAGGGGTCGGTTAGCAGGGAAGGAGACAGAAACGCCATTCGGAAGTCCTTGTGTTATTTAAACATTTATGTTTTTAGAGCTGCACAATGACTTAACTTATCTCAATAGTCACGATCCGAGTCATCAACATCGTCTGATTACATCTCTGACATCATGCATCTTTGAAGTCGGTAAATGGGGTGAAAATAATCCACCATCTTAACAATAAAGGAATAATTGCGTCACTAAAATGCATTGGTTTTTGTAAGACTGCAAAAGTCAACATTTAACATGAGACAGTTCTGCATTTTCCTTTAGCGAATTAATTTATTAAAACATTTAACAACAATTACAGGTTTTAAAAAATGAGATAAAGTTTAAACTTGTCACGTTAAATTAATCTTGTGTTGTGATGGGACTGCAGCTGGAGCAGAGGTTACCCAGCAAACAATTGTGTGTTTCAAGAGTTCACACTTTGCTCATGACTTACAAAAGCTCATTTGGCATGCTGTCCTGGGAGAGAGCCCTAAGCTCAAGTCATTCCTCGAGTCCAGGGCTCCCTCCCTTTGTGGGGCGAAGGGAGATTGAGCTCAGGGCGATCTCAAAACTCCCCCGCAGCTAGCCAAGGTGAACTTCCTGAGAGCGAGACGACTAGTAAAAGAGACTTAGGTTTAAGAGGTCTATGATGTAGAGCAATATATATATATATATATATATATATATATATATATATATATATATATATATATATATATATATATATATATATATGTATATTTTTTTTTTTTTTTTTTTATGCTTTGGGAGAGAACTGAAACCCCGGGGGTGAAACGTGCTAGCGCCACGCCGAGATACCAGAAGCTCAAGTGGGGAGCCGGAGCCATTGGTATTCCTGCTGGTTGCTGGGCTGCCGAGCCACCTATTTTGGATTGGTTGAGATATATATAGGAACTAGGGATCCTTGATTGGAGGATTGTGATTAGCTAATATGGGCCAGCTGGTTTAATCATGAGTACGTACTCCTCTCGAAATTAGTTTAATAAATTAAACTTCACTTAATAGCCATCTAACAGACATCTAAACGTAGACAGCTTGGCTAAAACAAGGCTAAACTTGGGCTGTCAGTGAAAATCTAATAGACATAGCCCAAAACTAGAGTAGTCATCAAATAGACAGACTTTATATGTTTAGTCTTTCTTTTCTATTTATTTGATGACTAGTCTAGTTTTGGCCTATTCTGAGATGTCTATTAAATTTTCACTGACAGCCGAAATTTAGCCCTGTTTTAGCCAAGATGACTATGTTTACACATCTATTAGACATCTTTTAAAAACAAAACAAAAAAAATCCTTCCTGGGTAAAAGGAATTAGAATTTATTAAAGGATCAATATGGAAACTGCATCATTAAGGGTTTTTTTTTCAGTGCCTAATCACTAGGAAGAGCTGACGGGTTCACCGGAGGAAGGCCCCACTTGTTCTGATTGTCTATTTAGGGCTATTATTTGTTTGATGAGGCCCCCTGACATGATGCCCCGCTCCTGGACAATCAAGGCTAAGCTGGTGGCGGCGGCACTGGAGGAGCGGAGCATCACTCTGATTGGGGAACCTCCAGACTACATGTGGAGCGAGACACTGAGGAGTTTCACGGAATTCAAGACTGAGACTGATTGAACCAGTGTCTGGAAAGAAAGAAAAAATGAAGAAGAAAGGTAGACAGACATACAGACTGAGATATACAGACAGACAGACAGACAAAGAGATAGACAGACAGACATAGATGGACATAGACAGACAGAGATCGATAAATAGAGGGACAGAAAATAAACAGACATAGACAGGCAGACATAGATGGACAGAGACAGATCGATAAATAAATAGACAGAAAGAGACAGACAGAAAGATAAAAAGGATATAGATGGACAGACAGATAGAGATAGATAGAAGATAGATAGATAGATAGATAGATAGATAGATAGATAGATAGATAGATAGATAGATAGATAGATAGATAGATAGATAGATAGATAGATAGATAGATAGATAGATAGATAGATAGATAGATAGATGATGGATGGATGGATGGATGGATGGATGGATGGATGGATGGATGGATGGATGGATGGATGGATAGAGAGATAGAAAGATAGACAGATAGACACAGACAGACAGACAGACAGACAGACAGACAGACAGACAGACAGACAGACAGATAGATAGATAGATAGATAGATAGATAGATAGATAGATAGATAGATAGATAGATAGATAGATAGATAGACAGACAGACAGACATATACACAGACAGATACACAGACAGATAGATAAACAGACAGATACAGTAGAAAGACAGACAGACAGACAGACAGACAGACAGATAGATAGATACATACATACATACATACATACATACATACATACATACAGTAGAAAGACAGACAGACAGACAGACAGACAGACAGACAGACAGACAGACAGATAGATAGATACATACATACATACATACATACATACATACATACATACATACATACATACATACAGCACTGAACAGACTTGCCATGCAGTCTGGTCTGTGACTGCACTGTTATCAGTGTGAGGAAGTGATGGAGTGTGATGGATGTGTGTAGTTGACCTGTGCTGAGCTCAGTCTAATGACAGCTGTGTAGCTCTGGTCTACCTGCGTGTTTGTCTTGTTTCAGTGTGTCTTCTCCAGCACACTTGATTTCATCTGTAAGCATTTCAGCATGTATGTACACTAATGTACACACAAACACACAGGCTCTGACAGGCCCCCACAGTACGTCTGTATTTACCTTTGACACCAGAAGTGAGAAACGTGACAGCACTCTACTTTTTAATCAGTTTCAAAGGTTACACAGCAGCGGTAATTTGGTATGGTATTTTCTGGAAATTTGCAGTTTACTCGAAAAAATTGAAAAATCCGCTCTGTAAAAAATGTGCTGGATAAGTTGACGGTTCATTCCGCTGTAGCGACCCCTAATGAATAAAGGGAAGCCGAAAGCCGAAGGAAAATGAATGAATGAATTTACTGAATACGATTATTTTTTATTATGAATATATATGTATTTTAACTCACTATTGACAAAGGTTTTGTTTGTAAATCTCTTACTGTAAATATATGTGGTAGCATTTTACAATAAGGTTGTCTAAATAATGTTAGTTAATGCATTTACTAACACAAACAAACAACGAACAATACATTTATTGCAGTTTTTGTTAATTTTATCTAATGTTAGTTGCATTAACTAATGTTAACAAGCATGAATTTGGATCTTAATAATGCATTAGTAAATGTTGAACTATGCTTAAATGCTGTACAAGTGTTGCTCATAATTAGTTCATGTTAGTAAATACATTAACTAATGAATCTTTATAGACAGCCTTCCACAATCACCTTATCCCTGTTTACTAATCACACACATCATTCAAGCACATCATATTCTCTCTATAAAGTCACTCATACGTAAATACCGAAGGACTACATTCTCTAAATGGTCAGTGATTTCTAATCAGAGAATTCATTTCTTACCTCTCTCCACGTGTCTGCGTCTTTTCCTAGTGTGATTCTCCTGGTCGTCTGTTGATCTCCAAGTCTGGTCCCTGAGTCTCCTCGTTCCTCCGGCATCCCCATCTGGTCATCGCACCTTCGTATCATTTGCCAATCATATACACTTTCTTGGTGTTTAGACTGCCATCTTGTACAAGAGACTGTGTATTTTTTCAATGCACCATCTGTCTCAGTCTTGCTGTGACACATATACTGTATGTATAAAATGTTTCCTTGGTTAGTATCATGTGCATTAAGTACTTCTTTTAGACTACTTTAACCCTTCTGTCGTGTTCACATCCTACCCCTTACTTTAGTGTTCCCGGTCAGTTTTAACTACTCTTAAATTAGCACATAAAAAACATTTTTCACTACCAAATTCTTTAGCTGTGAACAATGTCTCAAAGTAGTGTTTAACCTGAATTTATCAAATTAGACTTAAAATAACTGCAGTGAAAACACAAATAGGCACTCAAAATATATTGCAAAAGGAACAATCGATGACAGAAATCAAAATACTTTGTTACTTTATACATCAGCTCGCTAAAAGAACTATCCCAGGGTAGGACCAAAGAAATTTGGATTTATCAACCAGCGAAGCACAAACAAAACAGTATCCTTTTCTGTGTACTGACTGCTTGAATTTTTATTAGTGTAACTATATTAGTGTACTAATGTAGGGAATAATGTAGGGAATAGTGACTGAGGGTATAGACCAGGGGTGCCCAAACTTAAGCTGTATGCCAAATCGCATACTTATGCACTATTCTATGCCATTTTGTAGTATAAATAGTATAAGTAGTGCGTTCACACTGAAAACAATAAGTGCACTTTAATAACCCGGATGATGCACTCATTCAGCCGGTGAAGTGAAGTGTGTAATGATGGACACTTCACGCACTCAACAACAACGGGTTTGCTCACGTAGCGGAAGGGGCAGAGCTATCGGGCGCAACTTTATTTATTTTGGATGGTGAAAGCAAAATTCTCCTACGAGAGTGATTATAGTGCCTTCCGATGGTAAATATGGCAGGTATTATTTGATAATTCTGTTGTTTATTTCACTGATTTGACAACCGTCAAACGTCATTATGGAAACGGTTTAAATTTCCGCTTAGTAAACAAACATTAGTGTGCCATTTGGGATGACACTACATACATATACTATCCTGTTGAGTGTGTAAGTGCATAAGTACATAGTGCATGAGTGCATAGTGAGCCATTTGGGATGCAGCTTCAGTCTGGCGTCCTGCAAAATTTAGTTAAACCCCAATCAGACACACCTGGGCTAGCTAATCAAGCCCTTAAGCTGTGGTCACACTGGACTTTTCTTCCCATAGACTTCCATTCATACACACGCGAATGCGTCAGACCGGAAACGGAAAGTCATGCGGCAAGTTTCGCAGATAGATTCGTCGGAAAGTTCAAGTTTGGTTGAACTCTGACCTGCGAAATCGCAACACTTGACTGCATGAGACCAATTAAGGATCAAAACATGACCTCTCTGGACAGAAATTTGAAATATGGAGCAATCCTTGCTTTTTAAAATGTCTAATCATCTTATTTAATCTCGTCCCTTTTCGCAGAGCCGTATGACAGAATTTTGCAAGCTCAAACTCTATTGTGACCGCAGCTTTACTAGGCTTTTTAAAAACATCCGTGTAGGTGTGTTGAGTCAAGTTGGAGCTAAAATCTGCATATCATCGGCCCTCTATAGGACCGAGTTCATTGTTTTTTTCTTTCTTTCTTTCTAAACTGATAAAACCTAAAATAGGTACGTTTCCTTGTGAGATCAGGCTGGAGTATCGGCACATAAGCACGTAAAAGAGATGTATTCATGTGTTCACAAATGTGTGACATTGTTCAGTTTAAAATGTGTGAGTGAGTGAGTCAGTTGGGGTGGTTTGTATGGGGATGTTTTCTGTCTGATGGATGAAGGTAATCTAGTTCAGGGATTCTCAACTGGTGGGCCTCAGCGATCTTGAATCGCTTGAATCAAATTAACTTTAATATTATAATTATTTGATTGTATTATTAAATTTGTCATTTTAAAAATAGTAATGGCATTTCCCATTTTCAGTGATTGAACAGGCTAATTCAGACACACAGCCTCACTGTTAATTACAGACATAACTGTGGTTTAAATTTCCAACTGGTGCGCGTCAATCGTTCTCGGTTGTATAACAAAACAGTCACACAAATTACCCATGTAAAGGTAACAATGATTAGAGTTATAAAAACCAGCTCGCGCATGCTATATCAAGAGTCGTACAAGTCCGTTGATTCAAAAACTATATGCGGTTTCTCTTTGTGTAAACATTTTAAAATATTCGCATAGTTGTCCAAGTTAACGTCTTGCGAGTGTTTTATAACTGAAGCATATCCATACAGTAGGAGCTAACGAGACTCTGTGGTGTTTCAGTAGTGAACAGCTGTTCACTGTTCCTGTTAGCGAACTCCAATAATGTCCAGCTACAAACCAAACCACCTTTAGATCAATGGGTTTCAACAGATTTATGGGGTTTTTACTGTATTTTACATTTGGGGGTTAGGTTGTTTATTTTAATGGATACAGATCAACAAATGAATAGAAGTCAGTCTAATTCAAAGCAGCAGCATTTTTTTTTGCCATCACCTGTATTCCTGTCAGTTTCCTTTACTGAAGAAAGGGCCCAAATACTCTGCAGAGCTTTGAACCTGTCTGTGCAGTAAAAAAGTGTATATATATATATATATATATATATATATATATATATATATATATATATATATATATACATATATATATATATATATATATATATATATATATATATGTTTATATATATGTTTATATATACATAGATAAACAGTACATACATACATGCACAATGTTTCCGTTTTTTTATAAGAAAAAATAAATGTTTCGCTAATAAACAAAGCTTTAAATTAAGAATTTTCTTTAGACAATTAGTTTATGTCTTCAAAAAAAAATTTGGGGAAAAAGATGGGCCTTGAAGTGAAAAAGGTTGAGAGCCCCTGGTCTAGTTACCCCATCATTTCCTATGGCAGTCACTTTTGACCGGGAACACCACAGGTGTAAAAAGGTTAATTAAAACACTCGAAATTCAATAAAAGAGGTGATCATCACTTTTATATGTTTAGGTGCACAGTGTGGGGGATATCATAAGGCCTTGAGGCAATCAGATGTAAAACACAATATTTATGAGTGTTTTAAATCGGTCAGATTTGACCCGAAAACGAGGTTAAGGTTAAGGTTTTTCTAATTTTCTGTTTCTTTGAATCCTCAGATAATTAAATAGCTGTATCTTGGCCAAATATTGTTTGGTCTTAAGAAAATGCACATATGACTGGCCTTGTGGTCCAGGATTGCATTTTAAAAAGCCATCAAGTGTTCTGAGACAACATTTAAACTTACATGCATACATAAACACATAAATGGATAAATAATCTTTCTCAAAGTCATTTTATAGTGGCTTGCCATCCCAATCTTTCAATAATAGCTTAAATTACACTGACAAACTTGCCTGTTATCAATTTTTAATTAGATAACACAATGAGTCTATCTTGCTTTTTATTTACTTCACTCTGGAATCATTCATTTCACTTCATTCACAAGTTCAGACTTTCACAGTATTAGCACACATAATTAGCTGCAATAACAATTAGTACTTGTGTTTATTAACAAGAGCCCTCAGGATTCACCTTGTGTAACCCAATGGGGCATAAAATGATTCCCATTGTAATGTCCTGTAATCTCCCTCAGCGATTCATCGTCTAAAAGCAACGCTTACTAGCTGGAGAAATCTCCTGTTATCTGCTTCAATCTGTCTGCCAATCTGTCAGCGCTGTATGTTTCATACAGGCACACACAAGACATCCCCTGAGTCAGCGGGCCTATCTGCTTGGATTCGGAAAATAAGGGTTGTGTGTATGTCTGTGTGTCCGCGTAATCTCAAATCACCTGCTTGTAATATAAAATATGGCTACATTGTCGTTGCTGCATTGAAATTGTTTAAAGGCTCTAGAGTTTTCTACGAATATGGCTGCAGAGAAAACCGAAATGTTTAGGAAACTATATTGGCTGACGTTATTCGTGGTACACAAGTCAAAAAATAATCTCAGTTGAATTCGACACTTACATTCAGGCAACACTCAAAGTTTATTTTGTCCTCTTAATGTGATGAAATGAATCTGTTTTGGGGGTCTGTCTAAGTTTGACGGTGACAAAACCCTGGAGAGAAACGATTACTTTCTGACACGCAAACAGTCAATTTGGGAGCTGCTGCCACATTCAGGCTGAGGCATGCCATCGGCTCCAAAAACTGTTTTGACAGATGGTGGTTCATGATAAACGAGCCTCTTTTTTTAACGTTGCGAGGTAAGTATTTCTCACAGCTCACAGACAGTTTCTGGCAAAAATATCCCCTGTGTATTCATGAGGAACAAGGTTATGTCAGGTTGGTACTTTTTTTTGCTGCTGTGCACATTGTTGTTGAAACTACATGTGTGGCCACTTCACGTCTGCGTGTTTAGTTCATGCACCAGCTAGTAAAAAGGCTTGACCACCATTCCCAAATCACAACCGTTTTGATGGAAATGTATCTTTTTTGCTCTGCCTTGAATGGCAAACATTGCACACACACACAGAAACACACACACACACACACACACACACACACACACACACACACACACACACACACACACACACACACACACACACACACACACACACACACTTCTCTTGGTTTTCGTTATTACACAAACAGGGAAACAGAAATCCTCGTGTCCGATTTTTTTAGTCTGAACGATAAACTTCGAATTTAAAATCCTCTTAAAGTGACTGTGAAGATAAACTCACAGCAGTGTTATCAGAGATTAAAATGCTTTCTCAGGCATTTCACAACAAACAGCAAAATACTGTTTCCAATCAGCAAAAACAAGTGCTAACAAATGATAGATTTCAGATGGTTTAACAATCTAGAACAAAACAGAGAGTACTTAGTGTTGAGATTTCTTTTTCCTAGTATTTAAAGGTGTCACATACTGCATTGATTCAACTAGGTAAAATGTTCTCTGCTATCAACATGATAGGTAAGTGGCTATGGTAAGTTTAAAAATTCTCCAGAAATTATTTGATATGCTCATTTATAACTCAATTCAATACCCCTATAATCAGAAGGTCTATATTAAACACATACTCAGGAGCCTACATGCCTTATTTGTTACCAACATACACAGTAAATTTCACAATAAACATGATAAATTTGTGAAAGATACAATCATACACACTGTATACCTCTTTAGGTGGCACTGAATACATTTTTAATCTATATATCCTGCATTTTGCATTCTGAGGAGAAGGTTGTGGAGTCCTTGTTTAGAAACGCATAGAAAACAATCTGGTGTGTCTCCCATTTTTAAAATAATATCCACAAACATAATAATGATAAACTTGGATAAACTTAAAAATCCAATCAAACACAACCTGGGGTGTGCATATTAATGATCCTGTGCACAACAAATACATCTTCTCATCCAGATTTGAGAAAAATGAGTTCCATCTACATTATACGCATGATACATGACCATTCACACAGACCGGGCAAGCGCACATTTTGCAGGGATTTATTGCTAATAGTTACTGAGTTTAAATCGATGAATTGACAGGCTGCAGGTTTGATTCCTGAACTGAATATGGGGTAGAGTGAATAAACCACACTCTCCATTTTTGATACCCAATTGCTCCCTGGGTGCTGAAAGCAATAGCTGCTCAGGGTGTGTGCGTTTTTAACGGAGACCAGCTAGTGAAGTGCTGTGCAAGTAAACCTTACTCCTCTGACCTCTAAAGGTGCTCTAGCGACAGACGCTAGAGGTCATGGTCTTTAGCCTCCTTGGTAGAGCAACCGACTCTCATGTGGAAGGTGGCCGGTTTGATGCCAGCTTGACTTTTGGGTGGTGTAGGACTGGTAGGGGTTACATTGGTGCCATGACCCAGATGTGAGTGAAGTTTAGGGGCGTGAGTGTAACAAAGGCCAGCTAGTAAGTGCTGTGCAGGTAAACCTCACTCCTCTAACCTATAAAGGTGCTTTAAGAAGCTAGAGGTCTATCGCTAGAGCACCTTTAGAGGAATGCGGAAGGTTGCCGGTTTGTTATCAGTTCGGAGTGTGCTGGGTGGCGTAGGACTGGCAAGGGTTACACATATAGAACCAGATCAGTCTCAAAAGTAATACATTTACAAAGTAAAATTTAAACATGTACATCCGAATTCACATTTTTAAAAAAAACAATTCGTAAAATCAAAACACCATTCATAAATAAACAAACACAATTTGTGAATTCAAAATACAATTCGTGAAATTCAAACACAATTCATAAATACACAAAACACAATCCATATATACACAAATTCAATTCATACACAAAACACAATCCATAAATGCACAAACTCAATTCGTAAATACAAAACCACAATTCTTAAAATTCAAAACACAATTCATAATATTCAAAACACAATACACATATACAAAACCACAATTCATAAAATCTAAACCACAATTCATAAAATCTAAAACACAATTCATAAAATTCTAAAGACAATTCACAAATACAAATCCACAATTTGTATATTCTAAACACAAGTCACAAATACACAAGTCCAATTAATTCAAATATCATTCAAATATTTAAGCCTTTTACAATTTACACAGATTGTGTTTTATATTTATGAATTGTGTTTGTTTTTTGTGAATTGTGCTGTATGAATATATTTTCTATCATTTATTTATCTATGTATTTCTATTTTCTAATTTATTTATTATCACATTTATTTTGTAAATGTACTATTTTTTAGACTGATCTGACACATATGTGCAGTGTACAGTATGTGTTTGTGTGTGCTCACTTGTCACTCGTGTGTTTGCTCTTGGATGGGTTATAAACAGGTGACCAGTATGGGTAAAACCATACTTTACAAGATCCAATCCTGCTCATGCATATTCAACATATTACAGATTTGTTCTCTAGCACACATACCTAGAATAATTCTTAAGACTTTGATGCTCAGGATGAGGTTAAACAGGGTTTGAGTGATTAGCATCTGAAATTGCTCCCTGTATCCTCACTCACTCACTCACTCACTCACTCACTCACTCACTCACTCACTCACTCACTTTCTTTCTGCTTATTATCTTCTTTATCAGGAGGAGGTTACCACAGAGGAATGAAACGCCAATTACTCCTGGCAACTGTTTTACACAGTGGATGCCCAGCACTGAGAATACAACCTTTAGTGCTAGGAAACACTTAGACACTATTCAGTTAACACATTGCAACCTATTTAGAATGGATAATTACCCTACATTGCATGTTTTTGGACTGTTGGGGAAACTGAAGCACCCGGAGGAAACCCACAGAGACACAGAGAGAACATGAAAACTTCACACAAAAAGGCATCCTAGTCCAGACAGGACTCAAACCAGCAACCTTCTTACTGTGTGGCACTCAAGCTAACCAATTAACCACCGTGCCACCCTGGACCCTGTATCCTTATTCACTGTTCCCTGCATTACTCCAATAGTAAACTTTACTTACTGACTGAGTAAAGTTATACAATACAATACAATGCATAGGCAATCTAACTGCTATTCATTCAAGTGTACATTGGTTGGACCCTTGCTATAATGCTGCATTATAGGATTAAAAAAATAAACTCTGTAACGGTCGATCCCAGATCTCAAAGGAATTTTCCTTTTATCATTTTATCTTCAGAACAGTTGTTCTGAGTGACCATTTCACACACGGTTCTACCAAGACCACACTGAGGCTATCAATTTCCAAATCATAAAATCAGACAAACATTCACTAATTCAGAAACTTATTCACCAAGTGACCACATCAGACATTCACCAAATCAGACAATCAGTCCCTAAATCACCAAATCATTGTCAAATCAGACAGTCAATCATTAAATCTCCAAATCAGACAATCAATCACCAAATTAGACAACCAATCACTAAATCCTTAAATCAGAAATTCCATAATTAAATCAGCAAATGAGACAATCAATCACTAAATCTCCAAATCAGACAAGCAATCACCAAGTCAGACAATCACTAAATCCTCAAATCAGACAATTGCCAAATCAGACAATCAATCACTAAATCAACGAATCAGATAATCAATTGCCAAATTAGACAATCACCAAATCAGACAATCAATCACTAAATCATCAAATCGGGAAATTAATCACAAAACCACACAATCAATCGCAAAATCAGACAATCACAAAATCACAAAATCAGAAAATGCATTACTAAATTAACACATTAGACAATAAATAGCAAAATCAGACAATCCATAAATCACCAAATCAGACAATGGATCACTAAATCAAACAATCCATCACTAAATCACCAAATCAGACAATCCATCAATAAATCAGACAGTCAATCGCAAAATCAGACAATCATTCGCCACATCAGACAATCACCAAATCATACAATCAATTCCTAAATCACCAAATCAGACAATCAATCACTAAATCAGACAATCAATCGCTAAATCAGACAATCCATCACTAAATCACCAAATCAGACAATCCATCACTAAATCAGATAATCAATTGCAAAATCAGACAATCAATCGCCAAATCAGACAATCAATCACTATATCAACAAATCAGACAATCATTCGCTAAATCAGACAATAAATCGCCAAACCAGACAATCCATCACTAAATCACCAAATCAGACAGTTAATCACTAAATAACCAAATCAGACAATCAATCACTAAATCACCAAATCAGACAATTAATCACTAAATCAACAAATCAGACAACCCATCACTAATTCACCAAATCAGACAGTTAATCACTAAATCACCAAATTAAACATACAATCACCAAATCAGAAAATCAATCACTAAATAAAAATATCAGACAATCACTAAATCACCAAATCAGACAATCGATCACCAAATCAGACAATCAATTACTAAATAACCAAATCAGACAATCAATCACTTAATCATTAAATCAGACAATCAATTATCAAATCAGAAAATTAATTAGCCAACTCACCAAATCAGACAACTAATCCCTAAAATCAGAACATTAATAGTCAATGTCCGCAATGGGTTTGGACGGATCTGCAAATTGCTGTACTCTTAATTAGTGAAGGATTGGGGTGGTTTCATAATTAATATTTGGGGAATAGTGACAAATTAAAGGAGAAAAAAAAACAAGTCTGCATAACAGCTTGATTTAATCTACATATGCCATCCTCATTGACAACAAGCCATCAGAGCAGCAGCTACTTCTGGATGGGAAACCCTAGCACTGTGTCTCATGGCCAGGTCAACTTTAAAAAGTGGCCAGTCTGTTAGAAAAACACTAAGCGTGTAAAAAGGCTTCCTGCCGAGAGTTTAGGCACCATGTAATTTATGCTCAGCGTCGGCCAAGAGTATTTCTTTCACTGGAGAACCACCTTGGCAGTAATAGAAATATAACATAGCCTGTTTATTGGGGGTCAGGCTGGACCTGCAGAGTGTTGCTCTGGATCTGGGTCTTTGTTGGGGGTTTGCATGAACATGTCAGATGTCACCAGGGCTCCGAATGGGAGATCACTCCCCCCTTGCCTTCCCCAAGCTGTTTATGTAGGCCTGGCAGGATTTCCTGCTACATGATGAAATAATTAGAGGCCCAGCGTGAGAGGGCAATGCCATGCCTAAAGTCAGGAGAGCCTGTGGAAAGGGGGAGGCCAGGTCGGATCATTTCGATTCCTGAAAGATTGGTTTCCCTCATCTCAACAGCCTATTTATGCATGCTATTTATCTTTGGCAGCTGGTGCGATTTTTTTTTTAAACATTCTCCCAAAAAGGTCTTGCATATTGACACTGATTTTTATCACTTTTGCCTGGGGAGGATGCATTTCACAGCAGCTTTTAGCATTAAATTATTCAGAAACGCAGAAGGCACAAAGCTTATCATTCTTATATACGTATACCATTTTGAGGGATGTAAACCATAACAATGGTCCTAACGTATTTCCTCTTTTACATTTTTAATTATGATAGCTTCCAACCCAGATAGCGAACAAATGTGGGACACTTTAGGCAGAGCCTGAAGTGGCCCACCTGTACAATGGCAAAGGGTGGGCAAAGATTTAAATTCATATATTGGCCATTTAAGCCAAATATTTGGCACTTATGGTATAATGTAATCTAAGGGCCCTATCATACACCCGGCACAGTGTGTCGCAAGGCGCGGCAAAATAGTCTTTTGGTAGTTTCAGCTTGGCGCAAGAGTCGTTTTGAGGCCTTGCGCTACGCTGTTTAAATAGCAAATGCATTAGCGCTCATTTGTGCGCCCATATGCGTTCTGGTCTAAAAAGGAAGGCGTTCTGAGGCGGACCGCTGGCGCGTTGAGCTGGCGTTTTGAGAATCTATAATAGATTTATCATTAGACCAAAACTAACCCGGTCTAAACTCCGGCGCAGAGTTGCGCCTAGCTTACGCACTGCTTAATATGCACAAGAGAGCAATAGGCAAATATCTTTACATATAAAAAAATGTAAATATTAAGGATATATATATATAGGATATAATAAGAATAGATATAGCATATAAATATAAAGGATTAAAATATTACAAAACATATTATTTTCTAGCCTACATAAATATGAAAAATCACAGGCTAAAGGTTTCCCTATCCAAGAGCGAATGTGAAAGTAATTCCATTATCTCTCATTCTCACGCAGTAGATGCTCTGTTTAACAGTTTTCTGTTAAAAAACTGTTAACTGTTTGCTAGTGTAATGCTAATTTTTTCCACTTAGACTTACTTTGCGTCCTGTAAATAGCGAATGCACTCTTGGCGCGACGCAGCTGGCTCTTAAAGGTAATGGGAGATGGGACTCTAATTGGTTTATTCTCAAAACACACCTATAACTCATTAAGAAAATAAACTCAACCCTTTTAGACCATGCGCCATGACGCAAAGCAGGTTTTCCCGTTCTTAAATTAGCAAAAATGCGTTCTGACACGCCCTGAAAGCGTTTGCGCCCTGCGTTTTGCACTCTGCGCATGGACCATCAAAATAGAGCCCTAAATGTGAGCCCAATTTGGCCCATGTGGAAAATGAAAAATCTGGCCCAAATGACTGAGGACAAATGTGTGTCACAGTTGGCAAAATAGTGGCATATTCATTTAAGGGTAATCTGGGTCTAAACCGTAAAGTGGCTCACACGTGTAGCTGCAAATGTGGCCCAGTTATCTTAAGACATATGTTGGCCATTTTTGGCAAATATTAAGCACAGTAAGCTCTGGCTATTGCGGCTGTGAGACTAATGTGGCCCAGAGAAGATATGGCAAATGTGGCCCAGGTTTTTTAAAACATTTGCTGGCCACTTTTGGCAAATATTTGGCACAGTAAACTATGGCTAACGCAGCCGTTAGCCTATAGAGGCGCTGAGAAGATATGGAAAATGTGGCCCAGTTATCTTAAAACATATGTGGACCACTTTTGGCGAATATTCGGCACAGTAAGCTATGGCTAATGTGGATTTGAGCCTATAGTGGCCTAGAGAAGATATGGCAAATGGGGCCCAGGTATCCTAAAACTAATGTAGGCCACTTTTGGCAAATATTTGGCACATATAGATTGAGTGAATCAGGTAGAAATTCTTTTTAATGCTTGGAATGTTTTGCCCACGATTTTTTAAAGAGATTCAAATTGAGAGTATTTTTAGAAGGGAAATTAAAAAGAGTACCGTTGAAGTTGAGGATTTTGTTGTGCTGAGTTGCTGAGCTGATGATGTTTGCACTCCATTTATGATTTGCTCCTTCATTTTTTTTTATATCGAGGACCACAATGGAAATAAGCCTGTGGCTTTTTTTGTGTATTTTATCCTCGACAGTTTTAAAAATATGTATGAATTAGTCTAACTGGACTTGTTTGTATATTTTTGTTAAAATTGTCGAATAAAATCAATCAATCATGCATGTTACCTTAATTCAGAGTATATTAGTGTTCAACCACTTTATCAACAACTTTTTTCCCATAGAGATTTTAAAATATTCTATAGTCAAACCCGGAATAATTCTACCCCAGGGATATGAATAATTGTGAGACTGACTGTAGGTTACAGAGTTATTAGCCATGAACTATAAGGAGAAAGAATCACAATGTTACAAACTTCGATTTTGAAACAAAGATGTATAAAAACATCTGTCAAAAAATACTGAATTGCATGACTGTGTACTTAACAGCTTTCATTGAGAACTTCAATAAATACCATGAAGCATTTCAAATTACAAATTGAACTGATACATAGAAATAAACGATTAAACTTGTTGGTGTAAGTTTATTGCAAAATATGCTGTGTTATATTTATTGTATTTTGTGAGTGTAGCAACACGTTTGGATCATTTGTTGTGCTTCGTAGAACTTAAGGTCTTTTTTGCTATGCTTTATTAGCTGTGAACAAGCAGGGTGTCATAGATTAATTCAACAGCATTAAATGCAAACAACTGTTGTTCTCAGTTTACATATTCATAGCTAATACGAAACAGAAAAGGGTCTCTTAGTTGACTGACCAGGAATGTCATATTTGTGTATTATTTAAATGCTTAAAACCCACAAAAAAAAAAAAAGAAAGAAAGTAATTTATAGTTAATGCAATATGTTTGAACCACAATAAAGGGATTTGCACTGTATATTTAATAATTTTTACACCATGTTGTTAACGAATACTGTATACAATTGAAATCCAAATTATTAGCCCACCTTTGAATTTTTTTTAACAGAGCATAGAAATTTTCACAGTATATCTGATAATATTTTTTCTTCTGTAGAAAGTCTTATTTGTTTTATTACGGCTAGAATAAAAGCAGTTTTTAATTTTTTAAAACCAATTTTAAGGTCAAAATGATTAGCCCCTTTAAGCTTGATTTTTTTCGATAGTCTACATGAACAAATCATCATTATACAATAACTTGCTTAATTACCCTAACCTGCCTGGTGAACCTAATTAACCTAGTTAAGCCTTTAAATGTCACTTTAAACTGAATACTAGTATCTTGAAAAATATCTAGTAAAATGTTATTTACTGTCATCAGAGCAAAGATCAAATAAATCAGGTATTTTTATGTAGAAATGTGTTGAAAAAATCTTTACTCTGTTCATCTTCCCCAATTTCTGTTATAAACAGAAACTGGGAAAAAAAAACAGGGGGATATTAATTCACAAGGTTTAATAATTCTGACTTCAACACTAACTGTAGCCTTTAGTATAGTAAATATACATCGTTGTAGAAAATGTGGTACTGCGTAGTTGTTTGATTGCCACAGCATAAATAGAACACATTTATAATAGTACAGTTTAATACATTATTATAATTTTTTTAATGTGGGATTTGTCAGGAGTAATAAATAATTTAGGATGTAATAGTAATTACATTTTAACCTGTCATTCTGATACAACACGCGTTTCTGCAGTACAAACCATAAACACTAAAAGTCTTTTTAAAAATCAATTCAGTATTCGTTTAATCAGCTATTAAGTCTGTATTGCCAGCATTACAATAATTTAATTACATTAAAAATAAAGTAGTATGGAAGGCAAATGCACACATTTAACCCCTTTAGACATGAATTATGTTCAGAGTTTCATAAAAAGGTACACACGTTTTTACTGTTCTTAATGCTTACATTAATTAATTTATTCATTCACTTTTCAACTTAGTCCCTTTATTAATCTGGGGTCGCCACAGCGGAATGAACCGCCAATTTATCCAGCATATGTTTTTACACAGTGGATGCCCTTCCAGCTGCAACCCACCACTGATGGGTGATCACTCATGCACACACATACACAGACAATTCAGCCTAGCCCAATTCACCTGTACCACGTTTTTACTTGAGGGAGGAACTAGAGCACCCAGAGGAAACCCACGTAAACATGGGGAGAACATGGAAACTCCACACAGAAACGCCAACTGACCCAGCCGGGGCTCGAACCAGCGACCTTCTTGCTGTGAGGCATACCGTGCAGGCCATGCTTCTATTTGATTTATTATTATTTTTTATTTCATGTTAGTATATTATTTTTGCAGTTGGGTTTACACAGCTTCTTTTTGAAATACAAAAATAGAATGTACTGCAAGAACAATATACCAACAGGAAATTAAATAACGATAATACACAATTGTTGGAACTCTTTACTTCAAATACATTCTTAAGTTTTAAGGGTACAAACTTAAACCATATAAAATTGCACTGCACACTATTAGAACTAATTGTATGTAATAATAGACGGACATTTTATTGCTGCTCTGATACATTATTGTAGATGAGGATGGCATATGGAGATTCAATTTTTAAACTCACTCTACATTATAAATAAATGGACATTTATATATCTAAAACTTTGTAATACACTAAATTTAATACATCTAAATTTAAAGCTTGCAATTCAACAATCAATTTATACTTTAAAGGGCATCTATGGTGAAAAATCTACTTTTCAAGCTATTTGGACAAACAAATGTGTATATATAGTGTATAGACCATCATATTGGGGTGATACAAACACACCCAGTCTTTTTTTTTTTCAATTTAACAACATAAAAACGGTGGACCAATTAGAGCGGTTTTCAGACCGACCGCAACTTTACGTAGAAGTGCGGTCCCCCCGCCCAACGAATTGATTGACAGCTGCGCGCATTAACATGTTCCGGTAGTCACGTGTATATGTCAACAAGACCAGGCAGACATACGCAAAGCAACCAGGAATAAAAGGTCTGTTCAGTTCGCTAGGATCAGCAATCATCATCATATGTGATTAAGAGTAAGTTTCACATGTTTAAAGTGTTTTAAAACAGTGCACGTGTGTAATTAATTACAGCGATTTACTTCAGCTGTACTTCATCAGCACAGCCGCGTGTCAGAACAATTATAAAAGAAGACGCTTCAATCCCGGTTTGTGGAGGTTAAATCAGGTTTATTTTGTACATCACCATCACAGATATCCACACAGTACTGGAGGTAAGCCTGTATCCTGTCACATTTGAGGGCAAAAACAGTGCTAAGCGCGCTCTGTCTGTCTGCCTACCTGTGTGTGTGTGTCAGCTGCGGTGTGTGTGTGTGTGCGCGTGCGCGTGAAGTTTGTAACAATATTGTGCTTGACTCATCAATGCAACTTCACAATACTGATTAGTAAAAATTAGTTCTTACTGTAGTATTTCTCACAAACACTACGTGAGACCTCCTTCATTTAAGTCTGTCTGTTGTCTGACGCAGCCGAGGGAGGAGATTAAAGCACGCGGGAAGGCATGTAGAAACAGTAGGTGGGAATTAAAGACTCGTCTTAAAGGCGCAGTACGACAAAAACCACCCCCTGCTGGAAATCAGTATAAAGCAGCATCTTGTAAAAGGTATAATGAAAAATCTGATGGGTGTTTTGAGCTGAAACTTTATATACACATTCTAGAGACGCAAAAGACTTATTAAATCTAAAAAAAGGGGTAACCTAGGTGCCCTTTAAATGTTAGTAAAAACAGTCATTTGTTCATTTTCTTTTAACGGCTTCCTCCCTTTATTAATCAGTGGATGCGACAGCAGAATGAACCGCCAACTTATCCAGCACATTTTTACGCAGCGGATGCCCTTTTAGGCAAGGCAAGTTTATTTATATAGCACATTTCATACATAGTGGCAATTCAAAGTGCTTTATGTAAACAAGAATAAACAAGACAAGTTTAAGAACATAAAAAACAAACAATAAAAATGATTAAAAACTGATTAAAATGAGTTAAAACAGGTTAGAAAAGAATGAAAAAGAAAAAGAAAAACACAATAGTAGGATCTGTCGGACATAGCACAGTGCTCATTCAGTAAAGGCACAGCTAAACAGATGTGTTTTCAGTCTCAATTTGAATGTGCCTAATGTTGGAGCACATCTGATCATTTCTGGAAGCTGATTCCAGCAGCGAGGGGCATAGTGCTCAATTTTCAAAGTGCTCACCCTGCTTTGACTCTTGGAATTTCTAGTTTATTTGACCCTTAAGATCTGAGTGATCTGTTGGGTTTGTATTTAGTCAGCATATCTGTAATGTATTGAGGTCCTAGGCCATTTAGTGATTTATAGACCTTTTTCTTGGAACGCAAAATTACTCATGATGCTTTGCGTGTATGCGCAAGGAGAATGCTAAGAACTTCCGGTCAGCAGCTGATGCATCTAAACAGTCACATTTGGACAGCTTTGAAATGATAGTTTTAATTTATTTTACCAGCTTTTATCATCTTTGAACTAATTCTGTTGTCCATCAGCACCATCTCCTGGACTGATCATTTAAAAAAATGCAATCTAATAGGATGGAAAACAGCTGCTGTGAGGCGTTTTTCCCTCGTTGTCAGACGGCATCTTCTGCCGTTTAAATGAAGCCTCGTCATCGCTAAAGTCAACAGTTTCTCTTTCAAATATATAACCAGCCCAAACAAATGTAGTTCACTAAAATGTTTGACAGACACATACGTAGCCTGTACTGTCCCACTAAAACACTGATTTAATAACAACGTGTTATAACATTACAACGTGAAAATATAGGCTAGTGTCATTTCGAAATGACAGAAAAACACAAACCGTAGTAAAAACAACACATGAAACGAAACATAAACGGCTCGCAATTAGAATGAACAGCAAATCAGCCAGCAAAAATTGGTCATTTTTGTAAATTGCATGACTTACATAAGTTTCATGCTAATAATACGGTTTGCTCTATAATGCAGCAAAGTATTGCGTGTGTGTGTGTGTGTGTTTAAAGAGCCGCTGAGCTAACAGCTGACAGGCCGGGAACACACACACACACACACTGTATTTCTGACGGCAGACACGTGAACTAGGAGAATGTTTTTCTCGTATTACTGACGGGCTTGAACCACATCTGACAGATTAAAACGGCTTTAACAGACACATTTCTAAGTTGTGTGTCACAAAAACACTCTAATATATTAAAAACGCTATTGAAACCCATTTTCGGAGCGCAAATTACCAGTTGTAAACGCTGTAAATGGAAGTTTTTATCATTCTACCGGAAGCCGCTGGTTGCTTTGGCGCCCACCATGCAGCAGCCATGAAAAAGGTCTATAGACAAGTAATAATACTTTAAAGTCTATTCTGAATGTAACTGGAAGCAAGTGTAAAGGCCTGAGGACAGGTGTGATGTGCTCTGATTTCCTGCTTCTGGTCAGAATCCTGGCTGCAGCATTCTAGATGAGCTGCAACTGTCTGACTGTCTTTTTGGGAAGGCCAGTGAGGAGGCCGTTACAGTGATCTACCCTGCTGCTGATAAAAGCATAAACAAGTTTCTCCATGTCTTCTCTGGAAACAAAGCATCTAATTCGTGCAATGTTTTTGAGATGATAATATGCTAGTAATAATATATTACTAACTGCTTTGACATGACTGTTGAAACTCAGATCTGACTCCAGAGTCACACCAAGATTCTTGATTTTATTTTTTGTCGTTAAAGCCAAGGTACACATTCACCTTGAGAACCTCATCTCTGTTCCCAAACGCAATGACTTCAGTTTTCTCTTTGTTTAACGGAAAGTTCTCTTTGTTTAACTAACAGTTAACAGTTAACTAACAGCCGCAACCCATCTCTGGGAAACATCCATACACACTCATTCATACTCATACACCAAGGACAATTTTTAGCCTTCAAAATTCACCTGTATCGCATGTCTTTGGGGGAAACTGGAGCACCTGGAGAAAACCCATGCGATCGTAGGGAGAACATGCAAACTCCACACAGAAACCCAACTGACCCAGCTGAGGCTCGAACCAGTGACCATTGACCTTCTTGCTGTGAGGCGACAGCACTACCTACTGTACCACTGCATCACCATTAGTAAATACAATCATTTTTTTATTTCGACACAGTCAATGAAATACAGTCAAAAAGATAATTGAATGCAAATAAATCTATTAAAAATGTTGCTTCAGCATTCATTCATTTTCCTTGAACTTCGTCCTTTATTTATCAGGGGTTGCCACAGCAGTATGAACCCACAAAGCATTGCGACATATGTTTTACGCAGTGGATTACCTTCCAACTGCGACCAGCATTTACAAATACACATACACTATGGCCAATTTAGGTCATCCAACTCAAATACGAGGAGAACATGCAAACACCACACAGAAATGCTAAGTGACCCACCATGAACTCAAACCAGCGACCTTCTAGCTGTGAGGCAACAGTGCTAACCACTGAGCCACCATACCGCTCTGCATAATAGAAATATTTCAAATTGTAAAAAGCAGAGCTTTTCTGCTTTGATTGGAGTGATAAAGGTCTAATATCATGGTTTTTAAATTTGGTGAAATGACCTGACATTTGATGTCCATTGAATGCACACAGGTTCCAAAATGGTTGATGCTTGTTTTTCTCTTCAGAAGTGAAGCAGCAGCCAGAACCTTTAAAACCATGTTCACTGTATCATTGCATTATTGTTATATGATATCATACCAATTACGCAATTTCCATATGCAGTTCAAACCTATCCACCATTGTGAAAACACTATGGGAAAACATTCAACATCTACGTCAACACCTTGTGGTTGAAAAAAATATATCTTGGAAAAGCGTGTGTGTGTGTGTTTGTGTGTGCGCGGTGATGTCATGCGTATGGTGCGCATATACAGCTGCAGTGAGGTGAGGAGGCTGCCGGGACAGGTGCAGGCCTTCAGTCCTCTGCTCCTCTGTTGTCATAGCTGAAATAATTGGGTAGATTACTGTCACCTCGCCTGCTTCACGCCTGCCTTACACTCAAAAGCTGCCTTTTTAACCGCACTTGCTTGTTTCTTCTTCCCACCTTTAGACAGGGATGTCAACGAGGAAGAAAAGCAGATGTTTAAGTGAGCTTTTCATTGCAGAACTTCGTTAAAATACCAAAGAAACACAACTGTACAAAACAAGAATAATTTTTCACTTTGTTTTTTATATTTATTTATTTGTATATATAAATAATATTGTATATATTATTTGTATGTTTTATATATATTTATTTGTAAAATGTCTTATGTTAAAGGGGTTGTTAAATCTGCTATCAATTACTCACCCTTTACTTGTTGGAATCAAGTTACAATTTTATTTAGTCTGAAGATATTTTGAAGAATGTTGGAAAGCAGTAATCACTTACTTCCATAGTGTTTGTTTTTTCATTTTTAACAATATATTTTGTGTTCAACAGAATAAGGAATCTCTTAAAGATTTAGAGCCACTTGAAGATGAGTAAATAGTAAATGAGTGGGTAAATTTTAATTCCCATTATTATTAATCTGGCAAAGGTTGAGAGTAACAAGAATAAGAAGATTAGCATATAATCTTACTGAAATCTGAGAAAAGTCTGCAAAAGGGTCAAGTATTAAACAGTAAGTGCTAGATTTGGTAGACCCGACACAAGCGTTTTTAAAATGAACTGGTGGTGTATGGCGACGCAGTGGCGCAGTAGGTAGTGCTGTCGCCTCACAGCAAGAAGGTCGCTGGGTTGCAGATTCGATCCTTGGATCAGTTGGCGTTTTTGTGTGGAGTTTGCATGTTCGTGTGGGTTCGCTTGGGTTTCCTCCGGGTGATCCGGTTTCCCCCACAGTCCAAAGACATGTGGTACAGGTGAATTGGGTATGCTAAATTGTCTGTAGTGTATAAGTGTGTGTGTGAATCTGTGTGTGGATGTTTCCCAGAAATGGGTTGCGGCTGGAAGGGCATCCGCTGCGTAAGAATGTGCTGGATAAGTTGGCGGTTCATTCTGCTTTGGCGATCCCAGATTAATAAAGGGACTAAGCTGACAAAAAATTGAATGAATGAATGAATGGTGATGTGTTCTGATGATGCAAGTTGCAACTATGGCAGCTAAGAAGTCAGGTTTTGGGGTGTTTTTAAAGAATTTTCTGAGCCTGATGAAATCATTATAAATACTAACTAGTAAAGTTTAATATAGCTTAATATATATTGCTATCCAGAATAAAAGAAAATATCCCAATTGCATGAAGAGAAGTGAAAATTATTGTGGTCCAAATTTTGCCTCGCACTTCAGGATGAAAAGGTAAAGGATGCACTTAGAGTGGCCCAAACTCAGTCCTGGAGGGCCGATGTTTGGTAAAATTTAGTTCCAACCCCAATTAGACACACCTGAGCTAGCTAATTAAGCTCTTAACCTAAGGTCACATGGCACTTTTCACCCAATAGACTTCCATTCGGAAACATAAGCTCGTGCGATAACTTTGGAATTTGCTGCGTTTGCAAGCTTGGTGAACTCTGACCTGCGAAATCGCATCACGTGATTGCGTGAGGTCAATCAAACATCAGAAGATGAACTCTCTGAACAGATGGACCAATCACTTGCTTTTTAAAATGTGTAATCATCTTGTTTAATCCCGCCCCTTTACACAGCACTGTATTTTGCATGCACAAACTGTAGTATGACTGTAGCAGTACTAAGCTTTCTAGAAATATTATGCAGGTGTGTGGAGGCAAAAATCTGAAAGACACCGGCCCTCCAGGACTAAGTTTGGGCATCCTTGCTGTAGACATTTATCTCTGAGACAGTGTTAAGATCTTTATGACTATATTATTTTTATTGTAACAGGTTTATCATTACTTATCACTGTTGTTGTGCAATGATATAATATTTACCATGATATAATCAGAGGAGTATAGAAAAGTAAATAAAAGTTTGTGTGTTCGTCCATATTATAGCATAAGTGACTATATATGTTATGTTGCATTAATCAGCGTCCAGAACACCTTTTCAAGGAAAGGCAAATACAATAAGACATTCCAATCACTACATAATATTTATACATACGAAAGTGTAATAAAGTTCAACATCTATACAATGCGATGCATGCGCTTATTTTAGTTTCATTATTTTACATAAAGGCATGCCTTAGTTCACCCAAAACTCAAAATTTTCTCATCATCTTCTCAACCTTCACTTGTCACAAACCTGTTTGAGTTTATTTTTTCTCTAGAACACAAATTGTAGAAACCAGTAACCATTGACTTCTATAGTATTTGCTTTTCTTGATATTTTTGTCAATAGCTATCCAATTTCCATCCAAAGATGCCAATAAGGTTGTGAGAAAAACTGGAATATGGCGTAAATTTGGGTAAGATTTGGACAAACTCAATTTTGGGTTAACATTTCATTTTTGGTAACACTATTTTGATGGTCTATTTGATTATTAATAGACTGTCTGCTTAATATCTGTTGATACTGCTCCTTTAACAGACATTTATCTGGCTATAAGAAACTTTGCAAGTACATGTCAACTTACACTAACCCTAACCCCAACAGTCTATTTATAATCTAATGAGAAATAGTTGGCATGTAGATGCAATCTAACTTAGATTAACAAACGGACCATCATAATAAAGTGTGACCCAAACTGTTTTTACACCACTACTCTACGAATATAGCTTTTCAAAACTGTTAGATTAAGATTTTTGCCATAAGCGATAAATAAATGTGTATTTGAAGTCAAAATAAAAATAAGGTTAAAGCTGGTTTACAAACCCATCAATCTCCTCAGCAGTTGTATGTTTATTTATCTGACAGATGTTTATTTTATCAGTGTTATCACTTCATCTGTCTCTTTGACAGTGCTACAGTATCCAATGCTTTACGAAATAACACAATTAATGAACTCTTCAAAATCTCTGGCTACTTTTATTTATAAAACCATCAATCAAATTACTTACAAAAATGGAAAACTGTATTCAGGCCATGAAGGAAAGTCTTTATAAGGATATTTTAGATTCTTGCTTGTAATATTTTTATTACTTGGTCATGCTGTTTATATGGCATGATATAAATTCTGTGGTAATGGTTGTATTAGTTGGTACAGGACTGTTCATAAAACAAGACAATAAGTTAAAAATGTATTGCTAAAAAATAGAAGGACAGCACATTATTACATCAATAACTTTCTTTATTAACCTTCTTAATGCATTCATCTGTATTAAATTGTGTGTGTGCAATGCTTTTAATTAATAATGTTAACGTATCATTTAACTATTCATTTCAAAGCAACAAACAAACAAACAAACAAACAAACAAACAAACAAACAAACAAACATCAACCAATCTCAAATACTCAAACTAAATAAATTAAAGTTGTTTGCACAAAAGTTTATAGTCAAGTGTAATTGAATGTATTTTACTCATGCTGCAGTAGATTTACATATACATTTAGCAAGTAAATTCGGTTGCACAGAGATATGGGGAACGTGTATTTAAATATTTAAATTGTTGTATTGCTCACAGATGAAAATAAATTATGTGGATTTTGACTAAACTAACCATTTTTATATTCGATCATAATGGATGTATTATGAGGGTTAAGCTAGCTAGTAAAAACAAGCCCATGTGTTTATTCCCAAGTAATGCATGAACTGATAAAATGCATAAATTCTGTTTTTTTTTTATTAATTTAATTTTCAAAAACCTTTTCAAAAGATGCTACATTTTGTTATGTCATAAACTTCATTCCTGATAAGAACCTGAGTGAGAGATAGGGTAAGAGGCACAGACTTTGATATATGATATTGACCTTATCTTAAATGCGGAAGTGCGCCTGTTTTTGCGATTGTCTTAGAACTTCCGATTCAGTCGCCTATGGGAGAAATGACTAGGAATAATAAACGGCAGAAAACGGTCAAAATACTTGTTCTACAAACAAATGTTTGCATGACTATACAGACCAAGTAGAATAATATAATAAGAAAATATCAAATTGCAACATCAAGCAGCGTAATGAGCAGTTTTTAACGTCAAAAAATGAATGGAAGTGAATGAGACCGGAAGTCTTAAGCCAAAAAGATTCAAATGGCAGCGCCCACTCCTCGGCGGAGAATAAGGTGAATAGACTCACTTTATTAGGTACACCTGTCCCACTGCTTGTTAACACAAATTTCTAATCAGCCAATTACATGGCAGTACCTCAATGCATTTAGACGATCTGCTGCAGATCAAACCGAGCTTCAGAATGGGGAAGAAAGGTGATTTAAGTGACTTTGAACGTGGCATGGTTTTTGGTTCCAGTCGGGCTGGTCTGAGTGTTTCAGAAACTGCTGATCTCCTGGGATTTTCAAGCACAATTATCTCCAGGGTTTACAGAGAATGGTTCGAAAAAAAAGAAAATATACAGTGAGCTGCAGTTCTGTGTGTGCAAATGCCTTGTTGATGCTCTGGTAAGAGGAGAATGGCCAGACTGGTTCGAGCTGATAAAAAGGCAACCGCAACTCAAATAACCACTCGTAGCAACCGAGGTGTGCAGAAGAGCATCTCTGAACAGCAGCAGAAGGCTGCACTAGGTGCCACTCCTGTCAGCTAAGAACAGTAAACTGAGGCAACAATTCACAGAGGCTCACCAAATTTGGACAATAGAAGATTGGAAAAACGTTGCCTGGTCTGATAAGTGTTGTTTTCTGCTGTGACATTCGGATATTAGGGTCAGAATTTGCCGTCAACAACATGAAAGCATGGATCCACCCTGCCTTGTATCAACAGTTCAGGCTAGTGATGGTGGTGCTGTAATGGTGTTGGTGACATTTTCTTGGCACATTTTGGGCCCATTAGTACCAACTGAGCATCGAGTCAATGCCACAGCCTACCTGAGTTTTGTTGCTGATCATGTTCATCTCTATATGACCACAGTATACCCATCTTCTGATGGCTACTTCCAGCAGAATAACACACCATGTCATAAATCGGGAATAATCTCAGACTGGTTCCTTAAACATGACAATGAGTTCACTGTACGCAAATGGCCGCCACAGTCACCAGAACTCAATCCAATAGAGCACCTTTGGGATGAAAACAGGAGATTCGCATCGTGGATGTGTAGTCGACAAATTTGCAGCAACTGCATGATGTTATCATGTTAATATGGACCGAAATCTCTGAGGAATATTTAGAATTTGGCTGGGCTAAATTGTTCGAAGTGTATGAGTGTGAATGGATGTTTCCCAGAGATGGATTACATCTTGAAGGCCATCCTCTGCATAAAAACATATGATGGATAAGTTAATGATTCATTCCGCTGTGGCGACCTCAGATTAATAAAGAGACTAAGCCAAAAAGAAAATGAATGAATGAATGTATTCTGATGCCTAAATTTCTACATACCAGCATTTTACTGCTTGTTGTATACGTAACTGCATTCATTCATTTTCTTTTCGGCTTAGTCCCTTTATTAATCGCCACAGCGGAATGAACTACCAACTTATCCAGCACATTTACACACAGCGGATGCCCTTTCAGCCGCAATCTATCTCTGGGAAACATCCACTCACACTCATTCACACCCATACACTACGGACAATTTAGCTTACCCAATTCACCTGTACCGCATGTCTTTGGACTGTGGGGGACTTTTGTCATTACTCTGAAGAATAAAGATCAAAGCTCTCACAATTACAGCATACCATCACTCATATCTGTACGTCTCCTCTTTAACATCCACATATTAATGGATGACTGGTCTGAGATCAGCTGTACCTGCTGATCTGCCCACCAACAGACCCAGACTCACTCTTTCACTCATCAGGGCAGTAATCAGAGCGCTCCCCTGACTCTGACTGTGGCAGACGCCATGCTGAATGAGGGCCAAGGGTACACAGGCAAAGACAAATCACTACCAGATGAGAGCTGGGGCTTTACACTGTGCATTTCCTTTCTGCTTCTCTTAGAGGGAGGCTAAGTGCCCTGCCAGGTTTTAAGTGGCCATAAAAACCCCACCAAACGGAGCAGAAGTATGTTGATGCGTGCCGATTCTACTGGCCGATATCACAGAGACTGATGCAACAAAACAGGGGTAGACCTCGATCGGCTTTGATGAGTAGAAACGTCCACTTCAATCAAACAGCCCATTCAGACTTCTATTGTCCTAGCCTGATTTGTATGCTGCATTCAGTTTTAAGGCAGTAAAAAAAAAACGTGAATAATATTTCCAAAAAAGATAGCTAAATAAAACAAATACATATAGTATATTACATACTACAGTGGCTGAGAGAGAGCATAACGCACTGCAACTTAAAACATACAAATAGAAAACACCACAATATTAAGAATACATCATCCATTTGACAGCACACGTGTTGCAAATCCTCACAACACAAATCCATATTAAGTTAGCATGTTGAATTATATTGTACTTTCTATTATTAGTCTACTAAGAGTGCCTGAATAATTTTAGAACAACAACAACAACAACAACAAAAAAACTTATCTTCAGGTCACCAACAACTTTACTGACTAATAGTTACTATAGCCAGACCAATAGTCACCCACTATACACTAGACCAGGGGTGGGCAAACTCGGTCCTGGAGGGCCAGTGTCCTGCATAGTTTAGCTCCAACTCTAATCAAAAAACACCTGAACATGCCAATCAGTGTCTTCAAGATCACTACAAATCTATAAGCAGGTGTGTTTGATTAGAGTTGGAGTTAAACTGTGCAGGACTCTGGCCCTCCAGGACCAAGTTTGCCCATCCCTGCACTAGACCAATAGCCACTCTTCCCTCTCTAAACAGGCACTTCTGGAAAACCAGTGAAATGTAAAGATGGCTTGAGTTTTCAGAGCATTCCTATCCTATCCCTATCATTGCACACTAATGCCCCATTCACACGGGACGTCAGCGTCAACGCTTCCTATTCACTTTGAATGGGTGATGTCAGGCATTGCGAACTGCATTGTGGATCCGTCAGAGCCGCTTCAGAGACGTTGCTCGCTGCAGAAGTTGGGACTAGCTCAACTTTTCAAGCGCCGACGGAAGCATCAGCCAATCAGATCGCTGTATGCAAATACACCAGCTAGACAGTGGCCTATTGCTGACTGAATTTCATTGGCTGACGCTTCTATGACGATCGTTTTAGCCCCAACTTCAGACACGCCTTCAGTCAAGCGTTGACGCTGAAGCCCCGTGTAAATGGGGCGTAAGACTTGGACTAAGACTTCATTCCACCAATGGCATGAGCCCAGAAATAGCTAAGAAGACAGAGAACTTGTTCTGTTTTCAGTAAACAAGCTGCTGCTGTTGGGGGGGGGGGGGGGGGGGGGGTCAAGGCGACTGTACATAGTGTGAGTATGCCCTCAGTCTCTGCTAATGAGCTGATGATCTGGATCAGGTGTGTTTGGTTAATGAGACATGAGCTGAGTCCCAAATGGCACACTACACTATGCACTTACACACTCAAGAGCATAGTTCATGTATGTAGTGTCGTCCCAAATTAAACACTAATATTTTTTTACTAAGCGGAAATTCAAACCTTTGACTAAGCCAGATTAGTGAAATAAATGACCACACTACCTAATAATACCTTCCATTAGTATAACTGCATTCACCATCGGGAGGCACTATAATCACTCTCGTAGGAAAATTTTGCTTGCACGATCCAAAATACAGTTATCCAACATGTGCGTCTGATTGTTCCGCCCCTTTCGCTACGTAAGCAAAACTGCAGTCGTTGAGTGCATGCAGTGTCCATCATTCCAAACTTCATGTTATTGGTTGAATGAGTGCATCATCCAGGTAATTAAAGTGCACTTACTATTTGTAGAGTTTTCAGTGTGAAGCACTACTTACACTACTTATATTACAAAATGGCGTAGAAACGTGCATATGTATTCGATTTGGGACGCACCTATGGAAAATATGCAGAGCCTCAAAAATGTGGTTAAGAAACAGTGTCCTAGACCATTCAATTTCTTATTATCTTCATGAAACTGGACCACATACAGTACATATTTGTTTCTATCCAAAAGATAAACTAGAACATTGGCTTCATCACCTCTGCTGGGCACAAGTATAGGGTGCCGTATGCATTCTGATGCCATATGGCCTGTCTAACTCATCTTCCATCTTCTAGACCAATAGTGCCCAACTCGATACTGGAGGGCCAGTGTCCTGCCTGGAAGCTTCTAGTATGACTAGTAAGAGCTGATTACAGTAGCTGGCTCAGGTGTGTCTAATTAGAGCTAGACTATGATGGCCCTCTAGGACCCAGTTTGGAAACCTCTGTTCTAATTGCATACTTATGCACTATTCTACGCCATGTTGTAGTATAAATAGTGTAAGTTGTATCTTTACACTGAAAACTCTAAAAATAAGTACATTTTAATTACCCGGATGATGCACTCATTTAGCTGGTATAATGAAGTGTGTAATGATGGACACTTCACGCACTCAACAGTCGCAGCTTTGCTCACGTAGCGGAAGGAGCAGAGCTAAAACTTTATTAATTTTGGTTTGTAAAGCGAAATTCTCATACAAGAGTGATTATAGCGCCTCTCGATGGTGAACACAGTTATACTCATAGCAGCTATTGTTTGATACTTCGGTCATTTATTTTACTGATTTGGCAACCGTCAAACGTCATCAGGAAAACTGTTTGAATTTCCGTTCAGCAAAAAACCATTAGTGCTCCATTTTGGATGACACTACTTACATATACTATGCTGTTGAATGTGTAAGTGCATAAGTACACAGTGCATGAGAGCATAGTGTATAGTGTGCTATTTAGACACAGCTAAGGTGTTCATGGATTTCCTCTATCACTTTATCATCTTCTACCTCAACGTTATACACACCTACTCCCGGAACCTGTCTAACCAATACCAACATGTGTTGCAGCTCCTTCAAAAGCTGAAAGAGAATCACTTGTACCTGAAAACTGATAAGTGGGAGTCCGTTTGCAATCAGACATCATCAGTTCTGTGGGGATCCAAATGGATGGAAGTAAACCATCCAAAACTTGCCACGACACACTACCAGCTGAAAACTCCAGCGATTTGTGGCATTTGTTCAATTTCACTGCAGATTCATGCCTTCTTTTTGAGGAAACATTCCACAGAGGGGAAAAACAAAGACATCAGAAACCAGGAGTTATTGGCCATCAAACTAACTCTTAAGGTGTGGAGACATTGACTGGAGGGAACCAAAGTAACAACAGACCACCATAATCTCAAGCACATCATCACCCTTTCTCCTTTCTCATCATCCCTCCAGCATTAACTTTCAACCTGACTGAATGAGAGTTGGGTGAACAATTCAAACAGCAACAAGAGCCTCCTCCACTGGGAGGTCCGGCAGGCAAAACATATATTGACTAAACATTTTGTTTTTAGCCCATTCCTCTTTGGGCTCTGGACACCCAGGCAGCAAGTGAACCCTCTCGCTCCTTCTACATCATTACTGGTGGCCCAGTTTAGGAGGTGTCTTGGTATGTCAAGAGTTGCTTAGACAGTTTTATAATCAATAATCATTAACCGCTCCACCAAGAGAAACTGGTTCCAAGGATTGCTGAAAAGTTGGGTCTCATTTGTTCCCAAAACATCCTTAAAGATTCTGGAGAAAGAATTAATCAAAAGAAATCTAAACAAATCATTAGTTCATTTTCTTTTCAGCTTAGTTATTTATCAGGGGAATGAACCGCTAACTTATCTAGTATATGGTTAATACAGTGGATCCCCTTCCACCTGCAACCCAGTCCTGGGAAACATTCATACACACTCATTCACACACATACACTATGGCCAATTTAGATTATTCATTTCACCTATAGTTCATGTCTTTGGACTTTGGGGTAAACCAGAGCACCTGGAGGAAACCCACATGAACATGGGGAGAACATGCAAACACCACACAGAAATGTCAAACTAACCAAGCCGGAACTCTAACCAGCAACCTTCTTGTCATCAGGCGACAGGGCTAACCACTGAGCCACCGTGTTGCCATTTCTAAACAAATGAAAAACATAGGGCGAGGCAGTGGCGCAGTAGGTAGTGCTGTCGCCTCACAGCAAGAAGGTCGCTATTTATTCACTTTTTAGCCTGGAATAAACAAATAAAGAAAACCTGACGGATAGTAGACCCATATGTAGTTCATTCAATGCAGGTATTTGCAAAATGTATTTTTATAATCTGGATAAGGCATAAAACAAAAAAAAGTTTATCCAATTAAATATTGTCGGACCGACAAATAACTCAATTACGACAGATTTCTCAAACTGTCTGTCAGCAAATTTAAATTTCAATTTCTGCGCATTCTCTTTAAGTAGACAGATACGTCACTCGCGCGCACACATGAACCACGCATCTACTGCAGACAGAGAGACATCATTCTGCAAACTCTGCATTAACCTGAAATTCTTTCTGAAAGACCAGCGTGGCCTTTTACAGTGTGCATGAAAAGAAAGATTGTTTCTGAAAGGGCTTCTGCCAAAAATGCTAAATCAAAACATTTCTAAACTCTGAATCAATATTGAAATTACTTTTGCATGCTGGAGGGAAATTATGAATTATTTGAAGGATGACTTATTTCTTTTAGACAGGTATGTTTTAAAACTATGTTGTTTACGAATGGGTTTATATGCACGGAAGTGTTGTTCAGCCGCTGAAAACAACCGGCAAAACATTGGCTATTGTCAAGTTTATGGAGTACCTTTCACAGCATCAATAATATAGTCGGTTAAATAGAACTGAGCATTCTTTAAGTTGTTCAAGTGTAAAAGGAGATAAAAACAAGCGATGTACAAGTACCAGCGAACAATTGAAATTGAAAAGTCACTTGTTGTCTTGGTAAAGTAAACATAAGTGAAATGTAAAAAAATGGCCAGATATTTCTGTTTTTAGCACTGCTTTTTCAGATTTAATTTTTATTTAGTTTAGTAACAAAACATAGTCCCACTTTATATTAAGTGGCCTTAACTAATATGTACTTACATAGGAATTAATAGTTTGTTACAATGTACTTATTGTGTAAATACATGTATTTATTGTGTACTTATGCTTGATTAAATACCTGTATCTAATTACATGTGTAATTAACTTTAGTAATTACATTTGTAAATACACTGTTGACCATCCCTTACACCTTAACCCACCCTTAAACCTACCCATGCCAACAAACCTGTCCATAACCCAACCTCTATTCCAACTCAAAAGCACCACAAGTGTTCTCAAATACATTATAAACACAGTAAGTACATTGTATTTATTTTTTTGATGTAAGTACATAGTAGTTAAGGACACTTAATATAAAGTGGGACCCAAAACATAAGTGAATGTGCTCTTCCACCTAACCAGCTTTACTGAGGTCAAGTTTGATTTATATTCACACATTCGATCAATTTTGAACAGTGACAGCTTGTGACAGTTTTGAGGAAATATAATTCCTGCACCCGCTGCCCTGTCAACGACTATGCTTGATAAAGTGCATGTTTTCATAGAGTTTTCTAACTGGTGAATGACATGATAGTGCAGGGGTGGCCAATCCTGTTCCTGGAGATCTACCTTCCTGCAGATTTCAGTTACAACCCTTATCAAACACACCTGTCTGTAATTATCAAGTGGATTTCAGGTCCTAATTAATTGGTTCAGGTGAGTTTCATCAGGGTAGGAGCTAAACTGTACAGGAAGGTAGATCTCCAGGAACAGGATTGAGGACTGATCTAGTGTTATATCCAATCAGTGCGCGTTGGCGTGTTCATGACTTAAGGAGGCGTGGCTTTAGACGGCAGGGGAGGATCGTAAAATTCTAAGCTATTATGCTAATGCTAGCATTCTGGCAGATCACCTACTGAACCTTTAATTATTGACTTTAATTATTAAATTGCTGTAATTTTTTGGAAGGAGACAATGGTTATGGTCCTATTTGGTGGTGAGGAAAAACTTGCAAACACCAGACATTAAAGGTAACAAAAATCAAGGTCAACAGGGAAGTGTGCATGAGGTCTGAAGGCTTTCATGGCTCTAAATATTAATGATAATGCAGGACTGCACGAGCTCAAGTTCAAACAGAGGTGTAACTGAATAGAGTTGCTTCTCCAGAGGGGATTTCAATGCATTCATTTCCCAGATCAATGTTTCTTAAGTCTGGACAGATGAAAAGCACTATAGCCTAAAGGCTTCCTGCATTCAGCTTTTCCACAAATTTAAGAGACAGCAGCACCATATGAGAGGGACAAGCACTGGGGTTTGGGGTTCACCTGGGACAGGTAAAGATGACTTGGTTTCAAAAATAGTACCCGCCAATCAGGATATCCCAGCTGGTGTCTGGCCAAAGAATGTCTGTCAAAACCCAATGGAGGACTTTTAGCATACTTTGGATTTCTCCTGATAGGCTTTGCATGCAATGAAAATCATTTTCAAAGGGAGCCGCACGAACACAGCATTAATCACGCAAGTGTCACCAGCTCCAAATAGCAACATGGCTTGGCCATATAAATAGGCGTGAGCACAACAATGTTGACCTTAAAAACATCCTAACATTATTTACAGATTCATTCAGCACTCTGTACTGGAAGTGACTTGTTGTTAGTGAGGACACTCCTTTGTGGCGACGAAACAAAGCATTTGCTTGGAGCCGAAAGTTGCAGTGGAGACACGGAGAAAAGACACTTAAGTGTATGTATTTTGGGTCGGACTTCCCTTGTGGTGGTGATGTTGTAATCTCTGTTTCCTATGGCTCAGAGCCCCCTAGCTGCATGAGAAACTGTCATCAGCTCCATTTCCTCAGAGGGCTGCGCTCCATCAACACGCAACCGGCACAAAGATGCAGATGGGAACTGCAATGCTGAGATTATCTAGAATGGGGCATCAATGACCAGACAAAATCTTGGGGTTTCTATCAAAGTAAACACAGCAGCCACAAATGTATCAAAATGAAATATTGTATTTTTTTATATTTTAAAAATACTACTAAATACTTTTACAAGTTAGCATGAACCTTCTTTGCGAACCCTCCATAAATAGGCCTATTCAATCAATCCCTGGTTACTGTTAAGTGTGAGGTAACTTTATTTGATAGCAACAGCTTTTCTCTGAGGAAGATTTAACAGATTCTTTGCCACCTTGTTTACATACTCCTGCTGTTCATAAGCAGCTAGATATCTATACATTTTTACTTGTTTTTTTGATTTAATATATTTTTATGAAAAAAAAAAATCATACATCAAGCCCAGTTCAATACAGATAATAAGTAAGAATATAGTATTATATCTGTTGGTTATGTTTCCACCAATTGTGTGACCAGTATACTTGACATAATCTCTGTACAAAGATTTTTCAATCACTTAATATTCTTATATTTTAAAAGGGTGATATATGAAGTGTTAAATACTTTTTTTCTCAGTATTTTTTATAAATTATGGAATTGAACTCTTTAATAGGTCTACGAAATGTAATAAATGATTTCATAAGGTGTCTCTTGCCTCTAAAAGCCACTGCATTGCATTCATGACGTTTCGTCTTTGTCTTCTGAGGTGCAACTCAATTTACTACATGATTTCTGAAAACTAAAAACTCTAGTTTTAGTCATTTTCATATTTTTAGGACAATTTCTGCAATGTGCAACATAAAAACATGATATCTCAAAATTATTGAAAATGGAGTCATCATTTTTTGCAAACAAACTCTTTTTCATATACAGTTTAAGTAAGTATTATTAGTATTATTATTTTTTTTCTTTTTTAATATTTCCCAAATTATATTTAACAGAGCAAGTAAATTTTTACAGTATGTCTGCTAATATTTTTTTCTCGTGGAGAAAATCTTATTTGTTTTGTTTCGGCTAGAATAAAAGCAGTTTTTTTATTTATTTTTTAAAAACATTTTAAGGACAAAATTATTAGCCCCTTTGAGCTAACTTTTTTTGTCTTTTTTTTCTGTTTAGTCTACAGAACAAACCATCATTATACAATAACTTGCCTAATTACCCTAACCTGCCCAGTTTACCTAATTAGCCTAGCTAAGCCTTTAAATGTCACTTTAAGCTGTATAGAAGTGTCTTGAGAAATAGTAAAATATTAATCACTGTCATCATGGCAAAGATAAAATCCGTCAGTTATTAGAAATGAGTTATTAAAATTATTTTGATTAGAAATGTGTTGAAAAATCTTCTCTCTGTTAAACAGAAATTGAGGAAAAAAATAAACAGGGGGCGAATAATTCAGGGGTGCTAATAATACTGACTTTAACTGTATAGCCTGCTGATGCCGTATAACCATGTCAGGTGTTTTTGACTAGTCTAGAGACTGAATTTCTGTATTAATAAATATTTGTGTTTCATATATTGTGCCATTTTGACATCTTCTGTCAAACATATTTCCTATAACTATACTACTGACAATTTAAACAGCTGTGAATTATTGTAGGTATTGGCTTGCTGTGATGCATATTTACTTCCATACTCCAAGCATTATCCACCTTCTTCAATATAAATAACTTTTTTGTTCTGATCTCAAGCCCAGGCAAATAACTGAGAAAGCTCCAATCAGAAGCTGCATTTTTATGATGTCATCATGTAGACTTATTTTAAAGTATTTTACAAATACAAGAGGCACCAGTGTGGAATTTTCTCTTATAAGTCAGAATTTGCAAGGGGAATGAGTAATTTTGGGCTTGAATGTATAGATAAATGAAACAAAGTGCTAAATTAATCTACAAAACTACATTTTTGTGGCATCCATACAAATATAGAACTTGATGACTTGAGCTGAATGATGATGTTAAATTGTTGTATGAGCTGGGTAGATTTATTACAAGTTGTGATTTTGTGAATTTTCTTACAGTTCAACTTTTTGTATTAATATTATGTGTTATGCATCAAGGGTCTGAGAGTAACGCAATTTCAATTCTCTATATGTCCTGTACATGAGGTTAAACTGACAATACAACTGACTTTGACTTGATTTGTTACAAATTATATGATGAAATTGCGGTCAGAACAGTCTAGACTTACATTCTTATTGGATTGCCTTTGACCTAACTAAACTATAACTTGATTTTAATGCTTTTGATTGTAATTACAATTTTAATATTCTTACAGTATCTTAATGAAATGCTGCACAAAACGTTAAACTAAGGGTTCCCCAAATGAAAGAACTGGAAGAGGTTTATAAGTGACGAAAAGAAAAATATTTACTCTATTTTTTTTAGACATCAGACATATTTAGTTACTTTGATAATTATTTGTCTTATGCAAAATGTAATTCATTAAGAGTTGCTTTGACCATCTGTTCATGTGAAGATGACGATTCACTAATTTAATCAAATTGAAACGCTGAATCTTTCAAGAAAATGTGTGATTCTGATTCTTATTTATTTATTTATTTATTTATTTATTTATATAAACAAGTTTGTTTGTGCAAGTAGCAGGACATTCTTACTTCCAGCCTTCAAATCATGAGATTAATACATATGTGATCCTGGACCAAACTAGTCATAAGTATCAATTTTTTGGGCAAATTAAGATTCATACAGTACATCACCTGAGAGTTATATAAATAAGCTTTGATGTATTTTAGAATTCATTATTGTATGATTTGATTTGTTACGATGAGACAATACTAAATATTCTGTGCATTCTAAATTAAGTCTAAATACTGAAAAAATAGCCAATTTTCTTATCTTATCCAAATGAAGAGCTTAGCCATGCGCATTACTAATAAAAAAATTAGTTTAAATATATTCACAGTATGAATTTTACTAAATATCTTCATGGAAGATTATCTGTATATTAATATGAAATAAATAAAATGACTATTATCATCACCATTTTTTCATGCATAAAAATTTGCTTAAACCTGGGATACAAATTACATGTGAGTACAATTGATGACTTCTAAAAAGAGCCAATATCAAACAGAAATTATTTTAATTATACTATAAAAAATGGCTCCCTCTCAAAATATTATGTTTGTTATAACTACTTATTTAAAATGAGCTGAAACAACACAATTCTTGAGTGTATTTGGGGGGGGGGGGGGTGGGGGTCAAGTTAATTGTTTTATGTTCATTCATTTCAGCTAACTGTTTAAAAACTAATGAAAACTTAATTCCTTCATGTTGTCCTAACACAAAAATCGATAATGTGGAACCCAACATTTTTTTACAGTGTACTGTAAGTCGAACATTCTGCTATTAGTAAGCATGATGAAAGATTCTTGTAGGGTTTTTGGATTACCACTGAAGTCATGATGCACAGCTTTTATTTGCCCTATCACTGACATTTCTGCACGGGTCTCCATATAGCACGGTAAGGAGACTCGCTATGCTGTCACACATCTGCCAAAGGGGCTTTCTCTTCCTGCGTTTGCTAGCTTTAATGCCAGCAGATCTGGTCAGGAAACATGACCACAGAGCTCCCCGATCAACCTGTCAGACCTCATTTATTCAAAGTCAAGGAGCTCTGAGACCCCTCACCTCCCAGACCCTCAGTGTCATGTTACAGCAGCCCCCCCTAAACGCCATCACAACTCAACCTCATGAATGAAAGTCAATGAATAAACCAATGGCTCTCTTGTTGTCTAATGAATGATGCTTGCTGCTTTTCTCTCTCGATGAGATCTACGTCTTTTAGGGCATCTTCAAATGCATTACAGTGACAACTGCAAGCATGCACTGTAAAAGTGCTGGGTTCCACTCAGTTTCTTTATGTTGTCACAACACAAATCGATTAAGTAACTTAATTGTTTTTATACATTTAATTGGATTGAACATAAAATTAAGTTGTTCAAAAAAACAACAACTTCAGATTTGTGTTGTTTCAACTCATTTTAAATAAATAGTTTAAATGAGCATTTGAATAATATTAAGATTTAGAATAGTAATAAAAGGTTTAATAATCTTGTTAAGAAGAAGGAGGTAAATCGAATTAAGAACATGTTAGAATGACTACAAAACATAATAAATAAAAAAATAATATAAAAAAATTAAATAAAAGCAACAACCAGATAATAATCTTAAAATTAACACTGCGGTATTAAAGGACATTTTCTAGACAACATGGATCAGGGGATCTGAACTGATTGCTATGAAAAGATAACTGGAATGTTAGTTTGCAGACCATTGCTTAAACCACATGCGGGCATGAGCACAAATAAATCTTTCCATCCATCTTAAGAGACAAAACAGAGCAGTAATAGAATATACAGAAAACCTGACAAACACACATCAAATAAAGATCATTTGGCTTGCAAGATCATGGAAAAGCTTCTGGGATTTTAGAAATGTTTATGAGGCAGAAAACACACACACCCACCCACACAAATACACACACACACACCACAAATTTTACAGATATATACTAAAAAGAGAGAAAAAAAATTATAATATGACAGAAAATAAATAAAATAAATTTAATGAATTCCTAAGTGGAAACCAACAACTAAAAACCATATTTTAAAAGAAACATACAAATAAAAACTACAATGTGAAGATCAGTCTATCAGATTTAAACTAAGACTTAATATATATATATATATATATATATATATATATATATATATATATATATATATATATATATATATATATATATATATATATATATACACACACACACACACACACACACACACACACACAAAGCCCTTCAAAAAAATTGAGAGATAAGACGAACGCTAAAGAATAAAAAAAGGATGAATGACAGCATTATTTTAGCCGGTGATGTAATACATATCCTAACAAATACAACAAAAATAATGATATTATTTCTCTGTCAGCGGCCATATCAAAAAGACTTGTACAAAAATAGCTAAATCGCACAAAGATATTTGACAGCGAGCTCGCAAAAAAAAAAAAAACGAAAGTCTCCCCGGAGAGGAAATATATATTAAAATCTTAACAGAAAGTCAAAGAAAAAAGGTCACGCGTTTTGACTTGACTGACACCTCTCACATATCCCAGACTGCCTTACATCCTCTTCGTCAAACAAACCAGTCCACAGAGCCAAAAAATAATCCAAGTGGAAGCTGATATTATTGCTCTTGTAATTAAGACGTCAGCGTCTGTTCAAATGCAGGTATATGTGAGCTGCGGACTGAAATTCTGTCAAAGCGTTGGGCTTGAATTTTAAAGATCATTAAACACTATACACTTTCTTACAATGTGCGATGACATGATTGATGTATAGCCTAAATTAGTCAGCTAAAATACTTCTGAAAAATATATGCAAACAAATATTTAGGCTGCATGTATCGATTCAGCAGAAAGCTGTCATGCGACTTCGGTGAAAAAAATAATTTCTTCATTAAGAACATTTTTTTTTCTTCTTTTCAAATACCAGGATTGGGCTATGTCGGTTTTTAAGCATTTTTCAAACTAAAACGTGTTAAACTCACATTGCTCGCTGACTTGGTTGAAATAGACATTTAAAGTCAGCCAGGTAATTAACATGAGATTAAAAATAAATTAAATGCATTAGAAAACTATCGAAATAAACAAACTCGTATTTGCTATACCGACAATTAATTTAGTGTTTATATGAAACGTGAAATATTTATTATTATTCAATTTTTTATTTATTTATTGAAATGTCACGATGTAATAGCCTACTTATTTTTTTTTGCAACATTTAAGTGTTTTGATCATCATAAATTACAATAGCCTATAAATATTTTTCAAACCCAGACAATTTAACTAAGCGCAGTATATTGGAAAACAAACCCGTAAAATAACAGGGCAAACGCGGTAATTAGCTACATTGAAGCAAAAGGTTGACTTTGCTACATTGTTATCACTATTTTTTTAACATGTCAGGCACATTCTCCTGGGGTTTAAACGGCATTGAGGGTATTTCATAGCAAAAACAAGATTCTTATTTTTAAAATATTGTTCTAGTTTCTATAAATTATCTACCATCTTAAATTATTATTATTATTATTATTATTATTATTATTAATGATACCTATCGGCCTAATATTCATCATCATTCATAACTATGTAGCATTAGGCCTATTTAAGATGTGTAGACTATTGTAACCAATCCTAAAAGTCGGTTTCAAAACGTCAGCAAAACTTGCATTCTTGATTTAACAAATATGACGGTGCTTACAGTTTGTTTATGGATCTTTTTTTCACGCAACTGAGCTGACTCCTCAACTGATAGGCGTGTGTAAATGTGACAGGGAGGTGCGGCCAGAGGAATGAGAACATGAGGAAAAGTTCCACCCTCACGGAGGAAAACAAAAGTTTGAGTTAAAACATGGTCGCGACGTGCGTTCAGCAGCAGCGGCAGCAGCACCTATATGGATTAATTCTCTCTGTACAGGAGATCTGAGAGTGGATATAGCCTGTCATACTGGACAATGTACTGGAAAAATGAACAAACCACATCGAAAGAGAGCCCAAGCAAGAACACTGTAAGTAACACGTTTAAAATGTTTTATTTGTTTTCTTTATTATTATTATTAATAAAAATAATTGTTTATTGTTTTATTATAATAAATAACCTAGGCTACTGAGGTGATCTCCTGGGGCTGCATGTTTTGTAGGATTTTCAAAGATAAAAATAATCTGAATATATTCATCTTCCATAATAAACAATGCAGGCACACTGTGTTTTATTTTTCATCACGTTAAACTATTATTTATCCTTGTTTGTCAGCAGCCGTCAACTCTGAATTACGGACCATCTTCAGCTGTGCCTCGGGCAACGCCTGTGCGCAATTATTATAAATTACGCGATGTGGAATTGTTTCTTCTTTTTTTCCACAGAGACAGTCGCTTTTTAGGAGTTTGGATTTAGTTAACATGCTTAAAAAATGTCTGAGTTTGGGAAGCAGAAAAAAAACAAATTACCAACAGGCTACTACAACTCTTGAATGCGACATAAAACGGTCAATATTACCTGAGGACTTTGAGCACTTGAAAAGGATGACGCCTTGCGTTCAGAATCGCCGGTGTTTTTCGGTGTCTCCTCTCGCTATAGTTAGAGGTTGTCATGGTAAACGGCGAGTGGTCGTTAACGGGTAGCTCGGCCCGGAGGTTAAAAGGCGGCAGCGCTGCCGTGCACTGTGTCTCTCAGAGCTGCTCCTCTCGACATGCCCGCTAGCTGTGGAGGGTCAGTCCTCTGCACACCTCAGGTGATACATGCTGTGATATTTAATAACCATGACTCTTTGGACGGATTTCTGAAGCTGGCGCCTACATGTTGTCTATTTATATTAACGGCTTTGGAAAGGCCATACAATTTAAGAAGGTCACTGGCCTGATGTTTATCAAACGACGCATTCGGCTTCCTTCAATATTTAATTGTTTATTTACATTAATGTTTTTTATTATCGTTTTTAGGCTAAAACTCAAGACCTGTTTGAAGAGGTATCGTGTTCGTCGTCGTTGTCTTTGTCGCCAAGCTCTTCACCTCATACCATGACAGAGAAAGCCATATGTACCAGTTGCGGAACTGAGATTGTAGATAAATATCTACTCAAGGTACGTATTACATTTTAACACGTCAATAACTATTTTACACTACTATTAAGGTACTAAATTGCCCGCCAGACTTTTTCATTGAGGTAAAGTTAGTTTTATATTTGCACATTCGTTTATTTTAACTGACCCCGTATTGTTTACCACGCTAATTTGAATGTTCGGTCAGAAATGGCATGCATATAGCCTATGACTTAAAAGCATCATTAGCATTGTTTAATTGACCGTGAATAATACTGTACTTTGGTAGTCATTGGCTGCCAATATGATTTCCCCATTTAGATTTTATAAGTAATACTTTTCTGAAATTATATTGAAACCGTATGAATGTGAGAATATAAAACCAACTTTACCCCAATGGGCATTCCCTAGTGTTTAATAAGATAAAGCCAGTAAGCGAATCTTTTATTTACGTAAATATTAGCTACATTTGTAACCGAAAAATGTTGCTTTTCCACCTCAGGTGAACGACATGTGCTGGCACGTGAGATGCCTGTCCTGCAGCGTGTGCCAAACATCTCTGGGCAGACACATCAGCTGTTATATAAAAGAAAAGGAGATATTTTGTAAACTTGATTACTTCAGGTAAATTATTATTATTTTTTTTACTAGATTGAGGAAAAAGAAAAGTGCCTACTTTGTTTGTTTCATAAAAGGGTCAGGCTGCTGTTGGACTGCAATCAAATACTAATTTTTGTGCATATTATTTACAATAAAGCATTTCAAATTGGTCATGCTTTTTGATTTTCTTAAGAAGTGACTGTTCGTTAAAGTCTAGAAATTACAGCTGTTATTTTTCTGTAGTGTTTCCACAACAGTCATTACATTGCATACTTTCCCTCACTGTTTTCCCCCTTAAAATGGAAAATGGACAATAGTCAACCAATGTTTTCATTCCATCTCTGTGGTTTTTCCTGCAGTTCCGTATCCATACACCAAACAACCGGTGTTAACCTCACTGAAAAGAAGCAGCACAAAAGCTTGTTTACCTTTTAAAAAATGGAAGTTCTTATCAAAGATTTGTTTCATACAGGAAATACGGAACGCGTTGCGCTCACTGTGGCAGAAACATCCATTCAAACGACTGGGTTCGCAGAGCAAAAGGAAACACCTACCACCTGGCATGTTTTGCTTGCTTCTCCTGCAAGAGGCAGCTGTCTACAGGAGAAGAGTTTGCCCTGGTGGATGAGAGGGTTTTGTGTCGTGTCCACTATGACTGCATGTTGGACAACCTGAAGCGTGCCATGGAGAATGGTTAGAAGCTGCCTGGATTTTTATTTCAAGTGTTGAAATTTTCAGAGGATATCTAGTACCTGACGTTTTACAAAGAACACTGAATGTTTATCACATTTGCATTCATTCAGTTCCTGTGAAACAACGGATTGGGTTAAAATAATTTTTTTCTCATTCACTTTTTTTCATTTTGTGGTTTGCTCCAGGAAAAGGAGTGAATGTGGAGGGAGCTGTTCCCTCAGAGCAGGAAGTAAATCAGCCTAAACCGGCCAAGAGGGCACGCACAAGTTTTACAGCTGACCAGTTACAGGTTAATACAGCATATTTTTCTTTAAAAGTATTTAAAAGACTGGCTGCTTGACATTTTTAAAACTTGTATTTTTTTAAATGAAGGTGATGCAAGCCCAGTTTGCTCAGGACAACAATCCAGATGCTCAGACTTTACAAAAGTTGGCAGAAAGGACTGGTCTTAGCCGAAGGGTAATTCAGGTAAAACAGTTCTTCCAAAATTTATTTAATTTTCTGCATGAGATTTTAAATTTCTTTTTTTATTTGAATTGTTGTCCCAAGAATGATTTTATTTACGTAAATGTTTTAAAAATATCTGAAGAACTTCATAAAAGTTTACTAAACTGGGAAAAATAGGCAAGTGTTATTCATTTTCTTTTAATTGTCTTAGCTTCATTTTATTGGGTAACAGACTTCATTTTGAATTAAATAATTCAATCTAGCAGTTTGTGCATTGTGATCTGAATGGTCAGTAAATTATTTCCTATAATAATTTATATATTTATATAATTGTAAATCTGTTGAAAACTAAAATATGGCAAGCTAAATTGTTTATTTTAGTTTAAACTTTCTTTAATGTTCCAATTTGCAACCCCAAAAGTTAATGCAGTTCTTTGAGTAAAAATGTAACAATTGCAATAGTTTTCATGTTTGAGCAATAAAAATGCCATTCATAAAAATTCCCGTTACCCAAGGGAGACAATACCCTTTAACATTTTAACAGTTTGTTTCCCCTCCACACCCCCCCCTTCTATTTTCTACCTATGTTGATCATCTCTCTGCCACCCAGGTTTGGTTCCAAAACTGTCGAGCTCGTCATAAGAAGCATGTCAGCCCGAACCACTCTTCAGCTGCACCAGTGTCATCACTGCAGTCGGCCCATCTCTCTCCTCCACTAATAGATGAACTTCAGTACACTGCTTTTGCCCCTGTGGACACACCAATGCTGACTGCACTACACTCCTACATGGACGGTACAGGTTTTCTTGGATTCAGCATATGCAGCTTTGATAGCATTAATTTTTCATTAGGGGTCATGCATTTTGTATAATTAGTAAAACTTATTTATTTTAATGTTTATTTTGAACTTAAACGCGTCTTAATGACTTTATGACTGTTTTTTTTCAGTCCACTCTCCCACTTCCCTGGTGCTGCAGCCACTCCTGCCACACTCGATGACACAGCTGCCCATCAGCCATGCCTGAGACTTCACTGCAGACCCACCATCAGGTCAGAGGACAGCATGAGGAAATATTGACTGAGTCTTGAACAAGACCCATGCTTCTTTCTTTCATGGGCACTTACTGAAGGATTTGCAAAGATCGAAAAAAACGTTTCAGCTTAATTGTGAGAGTCTGAAGTTTTTGTTTAATATATATTATATTATCTATATAGTGATGGAATAAATGGTGTTTAATTTATTTCTTGTATGTGACTGAGCACTTTGTTTTAAAATAAATCTACCATGGATTTTTTAGTTTCTGGTTTAGTCAACACATTTTTGGTTTGTTGTGTGGTGGATCTAAAGAAAATTGGAAGCTGAAGAAAAGGCAATAAATTTAATTTTTCCACTAGTGTTGATGAAATTAAAGTGGTTGTTTGGCTTTATTTGATTAATGATTGAATTGAGGTTTAAATTTTCGTTTTATTTATAGGAGCAAGGATTTTTCACATTCTTAAACTAGATGGGTCACTGAATGCATATTACTAAAATAGTTTCTTTACTACAAATGTCCCACATTTAATTGCTTGGTTTAAATAATGCTTAAGAATTTTCTTTAACTTTCATTGCATTTCGCAAATAACCTTTTGTTAGTCTGCCTTAATTGAATTTGGTTATGGTTATTTAACTTATTATTTTTTTTAATTGCTAATGTGTGAATGGGTTGTAACTAATGTGATTTTCCATGATTTAATGAAATGACTTGGATTTAACGTTTCAAAGGAAGTGAATTTTTTTTTTTTTTTTTTTTTAGATTGGGGAAATGTTAAGTGCATGCTATTTTCATATTTCTGAACAATCTATGCCTCTGTTATTTTGAGCTGTAAAATTAGTTTGTCAAACAACACAAAGGGGTTAATTCAAAACGATTAATGTGGATGTCCTGAATGTCCTTTCATTTACTTACCCCATCGATTTCCTGCCAAATTTCTGCGCAGTGTGCACTGGGTGGTCAGAATAATTTTGCAAAGTTATTTACGTGTTTTGTTCTATTAATCAAAGAATGAAAGCATTTTGTGAGCAACGAGTCGCTGCGTTTCGTGTTCGCGAGCACGAACATACATTTTCTGCAGTTCACTTAACGCCCACCTGTGTCACTAAAAACAAGGGTATGTGCACGCACCAAATAATCTTTAATAGTCAGAAAATTGACAGCTTTTGTAGAAATGCAGTGCGTAACGAGTTAAATATTTTATGACAATACAAACCAACGCAATTCTCAAGTAAAACAATCTGATAATTTATAAGAACCTGGTTAATTTTGTAAGACGGTCGTTCATTTCCAATTGGCAGTCGTCTTGCGAGTCTTCTTGAGGATCTTTCTCAGCGTGTTGGTTGTGTAAAACGGCCGCGCAGTTGAGCCATCATTTTTCTCCAGGTCTAGAGCTGTAAGTAGACAAGGATGATTGTGTATGTGTGGGGTTAAACGGCTTTGTTTAACTTATCCTAAAGTTGGAGGCATTTTCCGTTAACTCGGGTGTTTTGTTTCTTGAATGCATTCGTTACTCTTAAAATATCACCGTATAGGGTTAAGCGTATAGCCAGCTAATGGTTTTTGGTGAGAGATCCACAAAACACATTTCTGAAAAATCGGTGGTGATGAAGTTTTAATGCATTTCAATGGCAGTTTAATAGAGGGAATTGGTCGTGAGAAATAATGTTTATTAGTGAGAGATTAATCACAGCTGTGCTGTATTGTTTGACAAGCGCAGATGAAAAATGGCTTCGTGAGAAATTGCAAAATGGAGCTGAGAAATCTCAGTATCCTTTAAATAGTTTTATTTAAATATAAAAAAAAATCACAATTTCATTTTGTGGTACAAAAAGTACAAATACAATAGTTACAACTCCTAAAAGTTACAAAACATTTTTCATCAGGGATTATAAAATGTTAGCACTTGTATATCACGGTACAAATAAACCCACTTTAAATGTCTCCTGACATTTTCAAGAAGGACAGTTCTTTCACGTTTCAGACTATTCTTAGATCTTTCAAAAATAAATGGAGACAGCTACAAAAACTATTTAGTTCTTTAAGCTTTCTCAGGAAATAAATGGTTACAAGAAAAGTTGAAGTGCTTCACTGAATGTCACTTGCTGATCTTGATGGAAGCATTTAGAAACATACTATTTTTCTACAGTGACTGTCCTTCTCTCAGCCAGATATAACACAATCACTTCAAGTACACAGAAAATAAGATATTATGAAAGCCCTTTGCTGATTACGCATAACCCTTAAGGGTTTTGTTAACCATCTATCTTATATTTTGAGCTGGGAAAACTGACATGCATTCATAAATGTGGGTTTTACATAGACACACACACACATGTACATTAGTGAATGTGTTCATTATTTACATGTAATTAAACCACTGTTTGCATTTTGTAAAAGACATTCAGTAATATTCACCATTAATTATTAATGAACACCTCTGGTGTAATATTCAGAGGAATGTTTCATTGAAATGGAAATACTGATTTGGAAGACTAAAATTGA